>NC_056733.1:532515150-532655150 GCF_019279795.1 Protopterus annectens
CCAACAGAGTCCACCAGTAACAGGGTAAGCCACTAGTTTAGGTACACAACCAGGATCAAGGTTTAGATATTTTAAACGTAACCAGAAGGGGCATGTAACATACAAATGTCCACTGAAGTAAGGTGGGTAACAAAACACAGGGGAGCCAGCAAGTGGGAATAATAATATGTCAGTAGTAAGCTGTCTGGGGACAACAGGGGTACCAAACTAACACCAGAGTTTGTATCCTATCTTGGTGGATGTAAAATAGGCCACTGCCAAGAGAGGCATTGCCTCTGACATAACCATTGTGAAGTCTGCAGTGGTTAAAGAGGAGCAGTACTTGCTTTGGCAGCCCACTCCAGTCAGAGCTTTAGTAGGGACCACATTCTAGATGCCTTTATCAAGGGTTCATCTTGACTGGAAGGGTGGAAAAGGAAACAAGCAAGTAGGTGTGTTTGAGGATATCCCTGCAGATGTCTTGATAGGGAATGATTTTGATAATGCAGTACCTTGTGTGCATGCAGTTACACATGGTCAAGTCTGGAGACATGCATGTGGGTCTGGTAGCCTGGAGAGACCAAGACAGACCCCACATCTATAGACAGGGGTGATGATGTGGCTATTTTGGGCGGGGGGTGGAGTTACACCGTAGCAGTGAGCCTGAAGGTGAACTACAGCTGCTGATAGGTACTGATGTTCCCCTGGTCAGGATGACTGCAAGGGCTGAGGTGAGTGGTAGTACCCAGACTGACAGTGAGGCACAACTGTCAGAGGATGCCAAACTTCCTGTGGAAGGGGAGCTGCGAAGGATCACAAAGGTAGAGTTAAGACAGCCTCAGCTTTCGGATCCTACATTATGAGGCTTGGGGGAGGTAGCTAAAGAGGCACCTGATTCTCAAGGAAAAGGGGAATCTGTATACTGGAACAAAGGGTTACTGTATAGAGAGTGGACCCCTGAGGGAGGTCTAGAGGGTGAGGTAATAAAGCAGTAGACAGTGCTCAGAGAATACCATCTGGCACTTCTAGCTATAACCTATGATATTCCATTTGCAAGTCATATGGGCATAAAGCGTACCAAGAAAAGTATTATGCAGAATTTTTATTGGCTTTTGATTGAAAGGGATGTAACAGGGTAATGCAAGACCTGTGAGCAGTGCCAAAAAGTAGGCAAGGCAGGAGACAAGGTCAAAGCTCCTTTGATGCTTTTGTCTGTAACTGAGGATCTGTTTCAGAGGATAGGTATGGATATTCTGGGGCCTCTGAGTACCCCAAGTTCCACAGGGAAAAAATATATCCTAGTGGTAGTAGGTTATATTACTAGATACCCTGAGTCGGTGTCTCTGTCTTCCATCAAGGCAGAGAAGATGACAAATGCTTTGTTAGATATTTACACCAGGGTAGGTTTCCCAAGAGAAATACTGACTGATACGGGTGCCAATTTCATGTCAGACCTGCTGGCTTGTCTGTAAGAGTGCTATGAGGTGAAACACCTAATGACCACCCCTTATGACCCCCAGACTAATGGTCTTGTGGAGAGGTTAAACTCTACACTGAAGATCATGCTAAGTGCATTTGCAGACCTGTTTAAGAGAGAATGGAACAAATATTTGCCCCATCTGCTGTTGGCATGCAGAGAGGTACCCCAGGAATCCACAGGTTTTTCACCCTTTGAGTTACTGTATGGGCATAGGATGAGGAGACCCTTGGATTTGATTCATGATGAGTGGGAGAGTGTGTGAATCCCACAATGAGTCTGTTGTGTCATATGTCCTAAACCTCAGGATAAGGCTTAGGGAGCTCGTGGGCTTGGCCCAGGAGAACCTGGCCAGAGCCCACCAGTAGAAAAAGGTCTGGTATGACAGGAATAATCAAGCCTGAGAGTATGCTGTGGGACAGCATGTTACAGTGTTCATTCCTGTCAGACACAATAAGCTGCTGGCAGCTTGTGAATGACCCTTCAAATTGATAAGGAAGGTCAGTGATGTTAATTACATGGTAATCCTGCTAGGCAGGAAGCAGGGCCACAAACTGTACCATGTTACCATAATGAAGCCTTACCATGATAGGGAAGCCCTTGTGCTGAGCATTTTCAAAGGGTAGTAAGAGGAGTCTGAGGGGCATCTGGTGGCTGATCTCCTCAGTAAGAATCAGACTGACACCTCCGTGGAAGGGGTAGTAATGTCCCAGTGGCTATCTCCTAGACAGGTTTCAGAAATCTGAACAGTGTTACAGGAGTTTGGGGACATGTTCACTGGAAAACCTGGATGTACCCACCTGGTGCAGCACCATAGTAGGGTCAGTAATGCCAATGCAGATGGGCTGTCAAGACAGGGTATGGGTTAATGTGTTCCCAGACAGGTTCATTTCTCTCAAGAAATGCTCCTCCAGGGTAATTTAAGAAACTAGCTTGAGATTTCAAAGGGGGGGGGTGACAATGTGAAATGGTGCCTGCTGTGCTAGGGGGAGTAGGGCAGTGCATTTGTGGCATATGCCAGTATAGCTAGCTGTAGTGTTGAAGAAAATTATATGCCATTTGAATACCAAACTGATTTCTACAGCTGCTTGTGTTAAAAATGTATCAACAGTGGATCCTGCTGGATAGAAAAGAAATATACATGTATGTCAAGCTGTATTGTCGTAACTGCTGACATGTATATATTTTAACAGAGGATAGTAGAAGGAAAGGGGTTAAGCTCAGCCCAGCTAACATTAAGAAAAATAGCCTGAAATTAAATGACTTGGTTTAGGCCATAAAGATTATATCTCATAGGTTTGAATGCAACCAGAGACACAATATCTGTGAAAAGCCTTTCTGCAGGAAGGGTAGAAGTTTTGGGATTGTTTTATAGGTTCTGTATGTTGTAGTAAGCCTTAGCAACATTCTATGTGTGTATTGTGACATGTCTGTGGCCAGATCCTTGCTCAATTTCTATTGAGAGGGTAATGTGGGAACCACAGATTCAGGTTACCAGATGCTCATGTCATTCTGTAGCCAGCACTGAAATTGTATTTAGATCCTAGTGAGAGATGTTCCAGTAGCACTCAGCAATCTGTCTTGGACCTGACAACAAAGACACTCATCAACTTCATCTTGCCTAGCTCTAGCCAGTAAGTAGGGAGCAGTAATTCTTGAGTCAGTTAGGAACATATAGTAACATAAGTTAAATATTGTTTTTTTCTGTATCTGTCTGAGTCCTTCCATCTGTGTTGTTTTTCTTTTCCTGTGAATTGAAACCCTGGTGTTTATTGTAAATAGATATTCAGTATTTCCATGTTTTCTATTTTATTATTTATAACTAAATATATCTAAACCTTTCATTGTGGATGGTCATTTAGAAAATATTTTAAACTTTGACTTGCATTTATTTAGTAACACTGTGGCTTCACATTCCTGAAAGTCTTGCTGCTTGGAAGCACTGCCGTTTGTATAAGTATTAATTTTACTAAGTATAATTGGGTACCCTGGTATGAGCCTTAGAGTACCTGGCTTTGGGGTGTTCTGCTGTCAGTATCTACCTTTTAGTCTGAGTGGAGGTGGCATAGTGGGAAAATCTATGCCAGCCTTTCCCAAGTATATGTGTGTGTAAAAATCAAATATCAGAGTGTCTGTGACATCTGCTTGAAACAGGGACACAGAACACTGATTTCACACAGAGGGTGGTGGAGGACTTGACTTGGAACACCTGGTGGAGGACTCCACTCTGAGATGGCTAGTATGGAGTCTTATTTGGGGCCTGGAGAGGAAGCTTAGCCTTAGGACTGGAGTGTGCATTCCCTGTCTGCTCTTAAGGAAAATTGTGCTTGGCGCAGAGAGCTGCATCTGAAAATACTGTCTGTCTATTTTTCTCTCAAAGTGAATGTTCCCCACCAATGTCAGTGTCGAGGATTGAGGCTCCTTGATCACTGACCCAGAGGAGGCATGTCACATGAGTCACATAACATACACGCCTACATATTTATGTCAGCAGATGATTGATGGGTCTTCCTAGCTGCCTGAAGGTTGCACCTTCTTCACTGTAACTGACGCTCCTCTTCTACCCAACCCCATTTTACAATGTTTCCATGACTTTTTAAAACACTGCTACCTAGTTCTTCAACTGCCATTCCAGAGGCCCATTCTGTTTATCTACCACTCCATTAGTGTAATAGTGCTTTCTTAAGTCTATGTTGATTTTTGACCCTTCTTGAATTCATAAGCTTTTCTATTCCTCCTCTTTTCTTTTCAGTTCATTTTATTCACATATCACCTGAATGATTTTATAAACCTATAATATTCTCCCCTTTCTCTTGTACCATTTAAGAAAAGTAGGATCAGACTCTTGTCTGTTATGATTTATGACTGAAAGAATGAAACCAGAAAGTGGCATGCCATGTCAATTAACACCATTTATAAAACACCAAAAACCAGAGATGAAAGAATATCGGGGGGGGGGTAAGGCTCTACTCCCCTATCCTTTGCTTAGGCAGTTTCCCTCTACCCACCATCTTTTGCTGAGTCAGGTTTAACCGAGTATGCTTTGTCGAGCTGTTACTTCACAAAAACTACTGTTTTCATTGTAATTCTTTCCTTTTATTTCTTTCAAATCTTTGTGGCTTTCATCTGTATCCTCTCTAGTATTTTGGAATCTTTTTCCTTGTATGATGTTTTATTCCAACTAATGTCTTAGTACTTACCTATTCAGCAAAAGAATTATGTCTTTGTTTCTTTGAAGCAATGCTCCAAAGGAGGAGCAGCCTTGCATTCTGTTGGCCCTAACTAATGCTTTTCTGCTTTGCTTCTGGTAGGTTCATGCTTGATGCATTTTTAACTATGCTAATTCTTTGTTCTTGTTCTGTGGCTCCATGATGCACTTAGCATTTTGTTTAACATTCTGAAGTTATTTGTTGTGAGATGCATCATTTTTTCCATTTCTCAGGACTGAATTGCTGCTGCCACCTTTCAGCCCTGGATACTGCTTTCTCAAGTCCATCTTTAAGATTTCCCCATCCTCACCAACCTGCTCGCTTTATTTTTGTTTTGGAAAATTAAGTTAATCCTGTTTTCTGTGTCTTACATGATGTTGATTAAACACTGAAGGGTACAGACGTCAGGACTGACTTATCTGCCACTCCACTTACCACCTTCTCTTCTGAGAGTATCAGCCTCTTTGTCCTGCACTCCAACTATATGATCTTTTTCTCTCCATAGGTAGTTAATAGGCATGCAGTCTAGGAGACCATTAAGCCACCTATCCCAAATTCAAACTGTCCAAAAGCATTGTCTGGTTATGTGACTTGCTCAGGAACACACAGTAGGTAAATGAAGAATGAGGGACTCAAACTCTGTACCACAGGAAGTAGCTTATTAACACCTCATTGCCTTAGTCCTTTACATTAGCTTCCAGTCCTTTCCTTTAGCTTGCGTAACAGCCTTCTGTGTGATACTGAAACAAAGGCCTTATGACAGTCTGTGTAAGACTTGAACTTCTATCAACTTCTAGAATAACTTACTAATAGAACTGCATCAAGTTCATTTGTCAGGAGGTTTGCACTGTAATCCATACTGGTTGAGGTGGTTGAGGTCCTGGAAATTGTTGCGTTTCAAAAAATCTGCTTAGACTTATCTGCATTTTTGACATTTTTTTTTATTTCTCAAGAATCCTTTAATTGAAAACTTTACAACAAACAAGGACAGCAGTGTTAGTCATAAACAGAGCTAAAACAGTAGATGTAACCAGTATACTAAAAACATGCTAGAGTAATATCGGCAAGGAAGCAAAATAATAAAACACATAAGAGGAACTTTTCTGTTTAGCACATTGCTAATGTAAGTACAAAACAAACAGCATAATGAAAGTGCAGCACAATATAGAAATATTCTAAAGTGAGAACTGTTAGATAATACTCAGTATATACAGAAAACTGCTTGGAGCATAAACAGGTAGCATCTTTGAATAGCAAATAGATATGAAAGAAAATAATTTGAAACCAGAACTCCGTGAAGTGCTCTAGTTATTAAAACAATTTCTTTTTACATTTGCATATTAGTTTAGAGGTTGTCAGCTATTTCAGTGCCATCACCTGGCTGTGTATATTTTTTTATCAAATCCATACATAATCACTGAGAAGAAATATAAAATTTGATCAGGGTAAACAGAATTGATGGAAACACTATGGTGTCTTTCTGCACAGTAGAATTAGCTTGTAAAATTGCAAACTCCCTAATATGAGCTCTCTGTGTATGTGATTTAATATTGTTGAAAGTAAACCACATTTTTGGAACTTGTCAATAAGACTAAAAAGCAAGCATCATTTTCTATTTTACACTTTACACATGATACAGAATACTACTGAAAGTAAACTATATGGCTTTTCTTAGAGGGCATAAGCTAGACCTTTTTATAAATCATGCATTGCATGTATTACAATTTCATGAGAGGTATATATCGCTAGGCAATATGCCATAATTTATACCAGATGGTATCATTCTGAAGGGAACTGTCGTAGACAGCCAATATAGATGAATTATGAACTGGTTAACTGTATACTAAATTAACAGTCAAGGCAAAGGTCAATGAAAGTGGTTTAGGGGATAACGGAACATCCATAATTGAATATGAATGCATTTAACTCTTTTTTTTGTGCTGCAGTAGAAAACTTTAACCTTAGAGTACTCCAAATGTTAGTGGCAGTATAGAGATCAGACTAACTGGTTGCTGGCTGCTCAGGTTAATTTTGATGCCCCTTGTGGAACATCATATTTTCACACTTTCAGGCCTCAGGAATATCCTTGTGGACTGGAGGTATGTTAAAACATTTCCAAACTCTGAAAAGACTCATAGGAGGTATCCCAATCCAGCCCTTATCCCTTATCTACCTTCATTGCAGTGGGCCAGTCATTTGCTCAGTTTACCTGTCACTGGTCTTCACCTTTCAGATTCAAACTTAGATTCTTCATCATTGGTGAAGATGGATATAAATATCTTATTCAGAATTTCTTTTGTCCTTCTCTGTTGAACTGTTTACCTTGGTTTACTAGTTATCCCATTTGTTCTTGGTTATATGTCTTCTCCCCCCATGAAGCTAAAGAGCTAATTTTTGTCTTAGTTTATTACTCTCTCCAGATCCCTTTCCTTCTTTGCCTTGATACTTCTGATCTCTCTATCTGCAATACAGTCGCAGGTGAAGATAACTATATATAAAGTCACAGTCAGTTCTGGAAGATGAGACAGGTGCTAAACACTAAATGTACTAAATACTTTGTGTTGCTGACATTTCGGGTCAGCTACAGCTATAAGCAGTAATTCTAGAAAGATTAATTACTGCATGCCTAATTCCATAATTATTACTTTATTAGCTCCTTAAAGAAGCAGGTTTTGTAAAAAAAAAAAAAAGCTGCAGGACTGCATTGAATGATATTGAATGACTGAGTTGTGACATTTGCTTTTATTTCAAACAAGTTGTGTACAAAATATGTTGGCATTATCACAAAGTAAGAAAGTGAATGTGGGTATCAAAGAGAATTAAATGACTTGGAAGCAACTGCACAGTACAGAGGATACACCTGACTTATTACAAGACATTGCATACCATTAATTGGGCATGACTGAGTTGAATGGTTTAGGCTGACATAGTAAACTGCACACACACCTTTTTCTTCTGTCTCACAAGTATAATAGTCCCTCTAGCACTACTGGAGACAGCTCTAGCTGTAGTTGAATCCACAGTGGATGATGTAACTTGTAACACCTTGCTCACGATAAGACTAAGGATTATTCCAGCTGTGGGGAAAGAATAAGGGCAATTAGTCTAGAAGAAGAAGTCTAGAACCATATGAGATTTGTTTAGAACTGCATGCAAGGGGAGCTGTATATCAGAGTAAACTGCATGACAGTGGGATATTCTGTGGGTCACACTGGATGTATTCGGACTTGTATATGTAAGAATCTGCAGATAGTTGCAGCTATCTCTAGGTAGAGTTGTGTGTAGCTGGAACAGTATCTGGTGGGACTGTATGTAGCATAGGAACAATACTAGGAAAATAATCATGGAGACCCCAAGATGCCCAGCTATACATACCTTTAAGTAGAAACAAGTAAAAGTTATTACTACCTCTCAAATTCAAGAAGTAAATGGTAACCCTGAGGTAAATTTTTGTCCCCCTTTCTAATTATTAAGACTAGTTTTAAAGGTAAAAAAGTTACTACTTTGTTTGACCTGTAGTGGTTACTTATTCTATAGACTGGGAATACATTGAGTTAGGACCCATATATAGGGCAAAGTCTTAGTGCAAGTCACAATAGCTAATGATTTATCATGGTTGACATTTGTGTACCTATAAAAATGGAATTGATGAAAAATTAGTTTTACAGTAGGGCAAGTCCCCTTGTACCTTCTCTAAAATATTTTCACTCCTCAGTTGCACCACCTTGGACAGAAAATGAATCCCCCTTTAGGTTAATTCCTTTTCATGATTGTACATACAAGTAACCATAATGCAAACTTATAACCTTTGTAAATGGGTGGGGGAGCAATGGGAGAAGATATCCATTGTGGATAAATTTTAAGAATGCATTATTTTGCCACCTTCTTTCAAACTTGGCCAGTCAAGTTACTGTGCTGAGCAAAATGGCCCTTTTCAGTGGCATATCAGCATTGTTTCATAGGTTCATAGGTTCATAGTTCATAGGTTCATAGGTTCATAGGTTCATACTAGGCTACCTGCCCTAGGGCATTTATAAGCCTAGCCAGAGTGTGTTTGGCTTTTGCCACCCATTTTAAATGAATTTTGCTATGCCCTTTTTCGAGGTTAGTGTACTGTGCCTCTGTCTAACAGTGACACAGAAGGTTTACCCGGGGTAAACCTACTATCTCCCATCCACTCATCAAGATTCCTCTTGAAGAGAGTCAATGAGGGACTCTGCCTAACCTGGACTGGGATTTTATTCCAGAGTGAAGGGAGCCTCTGGGTTACCAATCTGTCTCTCCAGCATGTCCTATTTCAGTGCTGAGGTTCAAGTCTCTCGAGCGCGTAGCTCGATGGAATTTGGATTTTCTGAGGTGCAGCATGTCCATTAATTCCAGGTTGGACATGGCTTTATACGTCAGGCACAGATCGCCTCTGAGCAGGTGGTATGCCACTGAGTAGAGCTGGAGTTTCTTTAACCAGGCAGCATATGGCATCTGTTTGAGCCCTTTGATCCTCTTGGTGAGGTACTTTTGGGGTCTTTCCAGTTGCTGCAGGTGTCAGGTAAGGTACATCCCAAAAGGGGCATTGTATTCAATTATGGGCCTGATGAGGGATGAGTAAAGAGGCACGATGACCTCCCCTGATCTAGATGTGAATCCCTTCATGATTAGGTGGGCTATATAAAATGTTTTTCTAACCACTTTGGCCACGTGGTTGTCAAATGAGAGATTGCTATCAACTTGGGTCCCCAGGTCCCTAATTACTTCTTCTGTACTTAATGGATTACCACCTGTGTGGTAATTTGTGGGCACTTTGTTTTTGCCAAAGTGGATAACTATATACTTTTTAGTGTTTAGCTTGAGGCCATGGCTCTGGCACCAGTTGTCTGTTTCTATGAGGCCCTTTTGTAGGATGCTTGTGTCGGCTGGAGAGTCGATTATGGCACCCAGTTTGCAGTCATCTGCAAACTTGGTCAGCCACAGTCCTTCTGTGTTAGCCTGTACCTCCGAGAAATATATACCGAACAAGAGAGGTCCCAGGACTGAGCCTTGTGGGACGCCACTTCTAACTGGTTTGGAGTCTGACATGGCTCCAGCAATTCTAACCATGTGGGTTCTGTCCTTGAGCCAGTTTGCAACCCATCTAGTGACATAGGGGTTTATATTTAAGCTGGTGAGCTTATGCCCGAGTGGGGTATTGTATTGAAGGGTTTCGCGAGGTCCAGGTAGGCTGTGTGGACCACCTTCCCCTCGTCAATGGCCTTGGTGACTGTTTCAAAGAAATCAACCAGGTTTAAGAGGCAGGATCTGCCCTTAACAAAGCCGAACTGGGTAGGA
The DNA here is from genome assembly GCF_019279795.1 of Protopterus annectens. NCBI lineage: Eukaryota > Metazoa > Chordata > Ceratodontiformes > Protopteridae > Protopterus > Protopterus annectens. The sequence goes on from NC_056733.1 coordinate 532,525,138, forward strand.
TCCAGTGTCTGTAGGTCCCCAATATCTTTATTTATGAGGTCCATGATGATCCTTTCCATAACTTTGCAGACCAAGCTAGTCAGGCTTATGGGGGCGATAGTTTCCATGATCCATTGAGGCACCACCTTTGTGGAGAGGGACCACTGTTGCTGTATGCCACTCTTTGGGTACATATCCTGTAGTAAGGCTGAGACTGAACAGTAGTTTTATGTTTGGGTTTAGTTCTTCTTGGAGTTCATGTAGGACACAGCCCGGGACACCGTCTGGTCCCATTGCTGCCATAATAGCAGTTCCTTAAGGTACCCCAACTTCTACAATGTCTCCATGATGTAGCCCCATTAGCCACCCTGCTTAATTCCACATTGCCTCAATGCTTCTCTTTTTAGTTCATCCATTGTCAGCTCCATTTGTAAGCAGCGCAAGTCATCTGGATTTTGCATTAGTTGGTAAATCAAACAGTCCTGCCACCACTGTAAAACTACCAATATTACCCAATAAATTAATTTTGTCAAGTGCCAGAGAAACATAAGCTTGATACATGGTGTCACAATTCCAGCTGAGTCTGCCAACAGAAATAACTGATATAGAAAATTGCTTTCACCAAAGCCTGTTTAGCATAAACACCTTGTATTACTGCTTCATTTCAAAAACACAGCCTCCTGTGAATCTACCTCTGAAGAAACAGATTGCTAAGGCAACAAGACAACATAAGCATTTAAAATAGTCAGATGTAAATGTATGTAAATATTACAGAATATGAAGAACATGTTGTGACCCTAAGCGATAAGGGAACTAAATGAATAATGTCACCTTTAACAAAGAGCAGGATGTGAGAGGTACTGTTCCATAAACTCATTATAGGTGCTATAAATTTAAATAAGTATCTGCCTGAGTGCAGTTTGCATATTGGGCAGGACATATCTCTTAAATTGCTCTTATAAATTTTACTAATGGTATCTTTCCAGCTGTGAAATGAAGAGCACTTACTGCAATAATATTTATCAGCTCAACAATCTTTTGTAATCAGTCAGTCAAAATCATTTAACAGTGTGAAAGTGTAAGAGCACATAGTGAAGTGACATTTCTTATTTGCTGCTCTCAGAGTAGGCTCACAGTCACTGGTGCTGAGGTGTGTTGTACAGGGTATAATTTGCAAAAGACTGTTTTAGGATACGTCAAGAGCAGCATGATGATTTATTTTTGTCTTAACATGATCAGTTATATCACAACTGCTTTGAAGTATATGAACTAGAGACAATCTATTTTTCATAGGCAGCTTGAGTTTATTGCAAAAAAAGAAGCACAAAGCTGTGCACTTCAATACAGATGAAACGGTGGAGGGGATAAAGTGGATGAGTATTCTTGTGACAGAAAGAGTGAGAAAAGATCTATCCAGCATAATCACTTCTATGCTTAATCATAGTTTACACTGTGAGGTGCTGAGAAAAGGAAAACAAAATATTTACAGATATGGCGGGGATGTCAGTTCTAATTATGCTCATTTCCATCCATTATCTTTAGCAGTGGTGAGACTTATGCTAAAATATTATGCTCCATTCAGGAGGCTACATCAGGAATAATATCTGACCAGTGCTGTAGTTGTCTATGAAAATAAACAGTTCATTAATGTTATCACCAAAAAAGTGGCTGACATCTTCGCATTGTATCTTTTTTTTCAGCAAGGACAAAGTTCCTAATTCCTCACACTTGTTTGCACCTTGCAGCAAGGGCAAATCTTGACCTCAGTGACTTAAATCAATGAATGAGTTTTGTTTGTCCAAGGTTGTATTATTGGGCACTTGTCCTTTGTACTATTGGATAGGTCCACATCAGTCTGGATAATACCATCCGACTATTGGTAACTAAAATGTCAACATGAACTGGAGTCTTAAAATAAAAAGAGAGTGAGAACATTATATATCTTGGAAGAGAGAAGTTATAGGAAAATGTGATATGCCTGTACTATATCTGCAGCAGCATGTTTGTTGCACACAACTGAACAGAAAAGGTACTGTTGGCAAATCAGTTAACTGAATAAACTTGCTGTGCACAAGTGTTCCGTTTTAGGGGTGATCTAGAATGGCTTTCACTGGCTGATTAAGTTACTTAGAGTATTATCATAGTCAGGTGGGAATCTTAAAGAAAACAATAGGAAATTTCACAGACTAGGCATTGGTGCCCTTAAATATGTTGCTTTGAAAGTGAAGAATGTAGATCAATACCAGAATTAAATGTACCAATAAAGGTGCTAGGGAAGGGAAACTGTACTGGGTAACTTACAGCAGTATTGTTGGCATGATGGACTAAAGATGTCCTTTGATCATCATCATCATCAGTAGGACCTACATCTACACAGGAATGCGTTAGAAAATATTTACATTACGGTAGAACCCCACAATATATTGTGTGCTATGAAACATGCTAACTTAAAGTAGTTGCTTAATAAAGAGCAGCACAACAAAACACATTATAAAACATTTGAGAATAGTCTATCATGTAGGTGGTGTCCACAAGAAAAGCAATGTACTACTCTTCTCTTTTGTGGCTATTGTAAATCAACGATTTGGCCCTAGTTCATGCTTTTCTATTTTCTGTTTACTTCTCCACTTGATGTGTCAAAGCTGATGGTAGTTGTCCTTAATCAAGTGATTTACAGCATGTGAAAGGGGAGGTGTACTATTCAGCGACTGGCAATGCCTGGTAAGTTGTCTCCCTGATCCCATCTCCTCCCAGACAGGTTTTGCTATCAACTCTTATGTAAACTCATAATTTTTTTAACTATTACCATAAGGTTTCCTTTCCCCCAAGATTGTACAACCACAGAGTCAAAGTACGAAACAGTGAGGTGAGAAACTCAAACTTGCAGAACATCGTAATTGTAAAACATTGAAACTTATAACATTGAAACCCACAACATCGAAAATATCATAACAAACGTACACACTGCAAAGATACACCTGCACACCATGTTACCCATTCAATATCTTCCTCCAAACTCAAAATAAAGTTCCATAAAGGTCCAGAAAACTACATTATTAGATAAATAACTCAAATACCAGTCTCCGTAAAAATAAAACAGATAAAGAAAATGTTTGGATTCAAAGTGACAAATCAGTACAATTACTTACTCTTCATTCATTTTTGCAGGGGGCATAGCCAGCCTTAGGCACAGGCCTACTGGAGGTTGCCTAGGGCACTGCTCTAGTAAGGGTACTTTTCCAGTAATCTGCATGGTGCTGGTATGTCAGGATGGGGGCATTAGGTGGTGTGGGGGTCACTGTGGAGCCCTTTTGCCTAGGGCATCCATTGACCAAAGGCCAGCCCCCCTGCAACTCTACATGTGGAGGGCTCTGCCCCACATCCCCATACATTAAATATACCAAATCCGAGATTGCACTAATTGGAGGAAGAGGCCAAACTACCTATACATAAAACTAGTTTACCTCTTCAACATAAGTTGATTGTTCCACATACCTCCGATTGCATCAACACTTCATATTGAAATGCCCGCCATGTTTTTTTCATGTTTTTCTTATGGAACAGGGTACAAATTCTTAAAGAGATACTACACACTATACGCATTATAGCGCTCACTCTACTATAATTCGAGAACATGGCATGCGACAATTTGCAATTATAATGTTCTGCAAGTTCGAGTTTCTTGTCTTGATGTTTCATAGTTCGACGTTGTGGTTATATGACAAAATGAAGCAGACCCATATATGTGTATGTGTATGTGTATGTGTATGTGTATTGCAGGCATACATCTGAAATCTGGACAAAGCCTAAAAAATAGGGGAAGAAAGCCCCAAAAATAGGGACAGATTTTACATATTGCTCTTATAATCTTAGAAAGCTGCTAGAATAATAGGATTTGAGCTAGCATGCATTTTCTGAAGGATGCAAAGTCTGAATCTCAAATATTTCATTATTTGGTCATTATTTAGTGACTTCGATCATCTATGATTTATGAGGAATAGAACAAGTATTTGAGGCCAAAATCTGGACATTCTGAGAAAATCTGTACAGTTGAGAGGTATGATTGCAGGTAAATTTGTTCATTGCAAAAATGATTCAATACAGATATCACCTACAGTTTCAGTGTGTGTTGTTTTGGTGAGTTTGACTTATGAAGTTTGTTGTCAGTATCTTAGACTTCAGTGACTCATGGTGAGTCCGTGCGAAAGGTAGGATTTGAAAAATAAAATGACATTGATGCTGCTTGCCTAGGATGAACTACAGTGGAGATATTAACCATTGCGAATGTTCATATTCCATTCATGTTTTCATAGAAGTGAGTTACTTGTTAATGAGGGAATTCATGTAAAATATTATGATGATGCAGAGTGCATTATGGTAGCAATGTTACTGCATGCTTGCTAGTCATACTTAATTCAGGCAGTAATTCCTTATTTACGTGAGTATGCTGTCAAACCCAAATGACATCCACATTATTGCAAGGTATCAGATCATACCACATCGTAAGTGACAGAGACAAATGACGTGACTCCTTAATGAAATGTTGACACTCGGGTGTATATCCAAGTCTTGACACACTGTTCATTACTCTTCTCCTCTAAACTGCATTACTGCAGGGTGGGGCAAGCTCCATTGCACCCCTGATGTGAAGGTCAAGCCTGCCACACCCATTGACCTTATATACATGCCAATCCTAAGACTGCCATATCTCAGAGACAAAAAAAGAATATTCCAAGAAATTGCAATTTCAGACTTAACATACGTAAGTCCAGATTTTTGGTCATTTGGTCACCACTTTTCCAGATTTGGATTCTAAATGGCTAGCGATTGGACACACTTGGACTGAGTCAGCGTTACAGATACGAACATTGTGCAATTTGCATATTATGAAAATAAACATGTTTTTAGTTTTTTAAATGTCAAAAAGCAGTTAGACGGGAACTGAAGTCATGTGAAGGCCAAAGTTTGGCTGAATAAAAGTTCTCCTGAAGCTTTGTGTCTACCTTGTAAAACTACCAAACTATGGAAAGTTGTTTGTGAAAATTTATAGAGAAGTATTTGTGATTAGGTCAGTCATTGAATATAATGCCCCTTTTGACATGTATCTGTCTAGACATATACAACAACTAGAATGCCCACAGACATACCTTACTAAAAGGATACAAGGCCTAAACAACATGTCCTGCATGAACTGACAAAACCCTATCACTTTACTTGGTATCCTACAGACTGCTAAGAGGTGACCTGTGTCTGCCATACAAGGCATCCTGCTACCTATTACAGATGGATTTACTGCACATCAGCAAGTCAAATGGCATCAGAAATACTCAGGCTAGGGCTCTAAACCTCTTCTGCAACATCAACGGAACGGTTTGGCGGGACAGATATATTTCACAGAGTATAATGCTGCTGTGGAACAGACTCCCCATTGACATAAAACAAAGTTCATCCCTGTCCATATTCAAGCACAGCTTAGATCTGTGGATGGGGAACAGAAAATTTACCCCAGATCTGTCCCCTGTACAGCTCTTAAATCCTTTATTCCATGCATGGGTCCCCACAAATTATCTGTGGTATGACCCCAGTTAAAATCATTAAGGTAATATATTTTTATCAACCGGGATGGGTAAGGCCAGTTTCTAAACAAATGGGATAGGTTAATGTGAACACAAAAAGGGAAACTGGCTAGGCTCAAAATGACCTGCAATGGCAGCTAGCCTAGTACTTTCCTGTGAACCTATGTAAGTTTTACAATACAACATCGATATAAAGACTTTGAAAGTCTCAATGTTATCTTTTAATAGTGTGTGTGTGCTGGACACCACTACTGTTCATTCTTTCTATCTAGCATTTACTCTTCACAAGATGTATTTATTTGAGGCTTGTTTTTTATATCACGATTTTTCAGGAAAATCTTTGAAATCTTAGGATGAACTAGGCAGCGAAGAGTATAACTCTCATCAGTTACTGTGGAGTAAAGGAGTTAAAAACTCAAGATGGGATTTAGAAACAATCTGTTTAATGCAAAAAATCTATTAGTGTGGTTAGCAGACAAGTGCAGGGTTTGATTCAAATGCAAAACTTGCTCATGTAGAAGACGAGTTTTGTGTAGGACACTTAAACAGCATGCTGCTTTACACAAATAAGTGACTCAGCAGAGATTTTGATATAAAAAAGCATGGACTGATGTTATGTAGGTGAAGTGAACATTTATGATGTGATGTAATACATTGACAATGGTTGAATGCATAGCAGAAATGAAAAGTTTTGTGGCAGACCAGGGTAGTGAGAAATACTGCATTTTAACTGTAACCCATACAATAGGGGTTCCTTTGTCAATTAATGGCACTTGGTAAATTCTGTAACAACCAGATAACATGGGTTGACCACCAATTAATTCTACCAAGTAGGCATTGCATTGCTGATGACCACTATTGACAGAAAAAAAATGAATATAGAGATATGTATCATTAAAAGCCACAAATATTGCAACCAAAAAGCAATATGACACATACTACAGTGTACTTTGTCTACTATAATCCATAAAATCTATGCAGTCTGATGCATTTTCTGTATACACAGTATAATCAGATGCATGTCATGTGTGCAAACAATCCTCATTTGTACATATGACTTTTATTTTATTTATTTTTATTTTACATTTGTTTACCGGGCTAGTCTAACTGGATACATGTCCATTTTCAGTAGAGGCCCGGGGAGATAAGCTCCAAGATTAAACTAATGTAACAGGAATACAAAGCAATACAGCAACATAAAACTAATACATGTTAAAAATATAAATACAGTAAAGCTGCAGTCGAACATAGCAGAACTAGCATCAATGAGTTTAGGCAATTAAAAATGACTGCTGAACACAACACATAATGGCAAGGAATATACACGCAGTGAAGACCATCGGACACATACAGGAATAGGACAGAACATGCCTCACCAGTGGCATAGGACATCCACAATGTATGACATTTGTTGTGCCATGGGTCATTCTTTGAGTTATTTCCTTTTGTGTTTTGTGGACTGCCCTTGGACATTCTGTGTAGAATGGTATATGTTCTTTGTGGTGCCCCTGGGATGTTTTTATCTTGAGGCATTGTACTGCAAACTTAACTCAATGGCTAGATGTCCTCCAGTACTGGGTTACCCTAGTTTTGCCAGGGCAGATGACAAATGGCAGGGTGTCATGCTTCATGTTTCAGAGGAGCACAGACAATAATATTACTAATAATAATATGTATACTAACAATTATATTATATATATGTGTGCATACATATCAATAAATAAATATATATACATACATATATATATATATATATATATATATATATATATATATATATATATATATATATATATACACACACACACACACACACACACACACACACACACACACACACACACACACACACACACATACGTTTGTGTGTGTGTGTGTGTGTGTGTGTGTGTGTGTATATATATATATATATATATATATATATATATATATATATATATATAGATCTACTTCAGTAGATCAAATATATTACAAGTTTGAACCACATATGGCTGAGACCATATGTTCAAACTTGTAATAGTTCGAACACTGAAGTAAAAAAAGAAAAAAATAACAAAAAAATTAAACTGCTGTAGCACCCCCCACCACCCCCTTACTTAAATATACCAACTCCGAGATCACAGTACATTGTGGAAAAGGGAAATCTTCCTGTTCCACACTGTACAGAGATCTCCATTCAGTCCGATCGAATATATATATATATATATATATATATATCTATATATATATATATATATATATATATATATATATATATATATATATATATATATATATATATATATATATATATATATATATACATATATACATATATACGTATATAAAATTATTCCAGCAAATGTCTGCTTTTTAGAGTTGTCCTCATTCATTTAAGCACTTGCACTGTTTAAATGTTTTAAAATGGTTTAAAATAATGAATACTAACATCACACAAGTAACAAAATTTCCTACTGAATGAAATGGTGCACCATTTCCTAATTGCTTGTTGTGCTTAGGGTAGCCGCCCCCTTTGCCTCCCTCTAGCTATGTTTTTTGTCTGAAGCAAAGGAGCACTACATCCCAGCCGATTAAAGCTGTGGTGAGACCAGCATTAGTAGTAGTCAGGCAGTAGCCATTCTGATGACTCTGCTCTTTCCATCATTCTTGACAAGCTAATTCTTTCTTGTCAGTAAGCACTGCTTGATTTACTTCTGACTTCAGAATATCTGCCTAAATACTTTATCCATAAATTATCAGGTTCTACTCATTAGTTTCCCCTCAGGTGACTGGCAGTGCCCTGTATAGCCTCAGACACCTTGAGTGACATTTTTCTATAAAAGCACCATTGAAATTTCACCAGTACCTAGTTGCACATAGGACAACTAGTTTGCAGGGACAAGCACTGTCCTCAGAGTTGCAAACCAGATACTCCTGACATTACATTATATTCCCACTCCAGCAATCTAATCAGTGAAAAAGGATCTGCTGCCATAGATATTAACTTTTCCACAATCTCTGTTACCAGCTTGGTGGATATAAGCATCCTGAGGCAATGCAGACATTGCCTCATGTTTGCTGATAACCTGTTAATTCTAAAACAAACTGATCTAGTATGCTAGAGTTGTAGTTACACAATGTCACTGTAGGCAAAGCTCTTACATAAAAGCACTCCTAATGTCACTAAAGTCGTCAATAGTACACATGCCGCACCCATCACACACAATTCAAAGCAGACACATAGACCCACATATGCTGAGGCACTTAAATGTAACCTTCCTAATCCCCAAAGACATCCTAGATGAAGTACATATAACAAACACCCTCAGGAACCCTGAATGTACTCTTTCAAATCAACATTTTCAGCCATATCTCATGCAGCCTCTACTTCTAAGCCCGTAAGGTAAGCCACCATAGAATCCAACATTCTAGTCATTGGAGACTCTATTGTGAGGCACACTGATGTCCCTCTCACCAGGAGAAAGTCACAGTCACTTGCTTATCAGGGGCCAGGTCTGCCACATTACATAAACACTCAGGTCATTGGACCACAAGTACCAATATGACTCAATCATAGTCCATGTGGGTGTAAATGACCTGAGACATACCTCCCTAGCCTATATGAAGAGAGACATATTGGAGCTCTCAGAGTATGTGTCCAGGCTGGTATGAACCTAGCATTGAGCAACATTTTACCTTCTTCAAGGATAATGCCACAACATGAACAAAATATGACTGACTTTAATAATTGGCTTAGTTCTGGTGTCATTCTAAGGGGGTGAGATATTTGTCAGCATGGAAGGATATGGTCAAGAGACCATGCTGCTTCACCAGGGATGGCTTGCACCTTTCTCCTGTAGGCTTTTGAATATTAGCTAAAACATTGTCATCCCCCATAGTGCCTTTTATAGGCAATACCAAACTGAAAGTACTTCCATAACAAATCAAAGCCGAGAAAATCTAAATGTGCCACTGCTCAATGGTAGGAGCCTAAACAAAAAACTACACTGCCTAGAAGCTGTCTTCACTCTAGAGAATGCTGATGTCTGTGCAGTCACTGATACATGGTTTAGAGCCACGGAGAGCACACCGATAGTGCAAGGTTATAATGCCTTACACACATTTAGACTAGCTACTACAAAGATAGGGACTAAAGGTGGAGATGTCTCAATTTACATCAGAAATAAATATACCTCAAGGCTGGTCAAACAGGACAATTCACTTGAGTTTACCCATGTTCAAATCACCATGGGCAAAAGCCAATACCTTGCAAACTATAGGTACCTTTCTATGGCCCAGAAAATATCCATACCATGTATTTAAATATATTGGAAACACTTACCATCTGACCCAATACCTTATTCATGGGTGACTTACCCTACTATTAACTGGAAATCATATACAGCACCAAATGTACAGGCACAGAGATTCCTGGATTTTGTAAACACATACTCCCTTGACCAGATTGTTAATACACCAACAAGGGGTACAACCATAGTGGATCTGGTCCTCATTAAAATGGGAGAATGCTATATACCCCCTAGTGTAATGTCTATCTGGTAAAGTCAGACTGCAAAAGTGGTCTTCTTTGAAGTAAAAATGAAACCTGGAACCCTAGCTAACCCTGGAATATTTAGGAACTATGCTAAGGCTGACTTCTTATTATTAAGTGATAACTTCAAAATTTCAAGCCCCCATAAAACCTGAAACACTGCTGGCTATGCAGAACTGTTCACGGAAACCTTATACAAGCATATTAATAGCTGCATAGAGTCAGCTATACCCACCAAGAGGAAGTACAGAACTAACTGAAAAAACAAGCCATCCTTGTGGAATCACAACATCAGTAGGCTGTATAACAGATGGAAGAAAATCATGGCAAAAATTAGGAGATGCAGCACTCAGCAGGAAAAAGCACTCTCATCAAATTAAACAAACAACTCAGAGGACAAATAAAGTCTACCAAAGCCAACTTTGAGGTAAATTTGGCCTCCAAGGCAAGGACAACTACTAGGCATTCTTTATCTATGTCTGCGGCCTCAAAGCCAATCCACAATTTTGTGAAGAGCCAAAAGGTATAGCAAACCTACTGGTCAAGAAATTCAGCTTCAACTTTACCCCTCCCTCCCTCCCCATCAATCTTCCCTTAGGAAATACCAAATATAACTCCCTCTCTATCACTAGGGAACAGATCCTTAATGCTTTCTCTAAGGCCAAGAAAGCTGCATCAATGGACCCAGACAATATCCCAGGATGCCTTCTAAATAGCATGAAACATGACTTATCAGGCCTTCTGGAATTGCTATTTAAATGTAGCCTCCAAACAGCCTTCATTCCTCATGAATGGAGTACAGCAACGGTCATCCCCTTGCACAAAGGTGGGCCATCTACAGACCCTTGAAACTACAGAGCCATAAGTCTCAATAGTCTCATATGTAAAGCCATGGAAAGAATTATCATATAAATGATCAATAATGACATAGGAATCCTCCAGACACTGGATCCAACTCAATTTGGTTTCATCAAGGGCAAGTCATGCTTATTCAACCTGGAGGACTTCTTGAGAAGGTCACCAAAACAATGGATGAGAGCAAAATGGTTCACACTGCCTACCTTGACCTGGCCAAGGCATTAGACACAATATAACCTACTCAGGCACTGTTGACAAATTTAAGAGGTTGGGTACAAGCTCTTATGTAACCCAGTGGATATTCAGCTGACTCACAGACAGGACCCTAGATGTTAGAATTCGGGAGTCCACCTCTACAAAGAGACCAGTCACAAGCAGAGTCCCCCAGGGATTGGTCCTGGGACAGCTTCTTTTTGGTATTAACTTCTCTGAAGTCAAGGCCAACATCAATGGCCCCTGGCTGACTAAATTTGCAGATTATTGCAAATTTGGAGCTGTCATTGTCTTGCTCACTGACACAAATGTTCTCCAGGTAGGGCTGACACAGATGAACAACTGGTGCCAGAGGCAAAGACTAAAACTAAATGACAAGGAATGCATAATAGTATCCTTTGGAAAGTCATCCATCCCTTCTAACTGTCATATTGGCAATATACCCCTAAGAGTTGATCCAGTAGTCAGGGACTTTAGAACACACATAGACAATAATATAGCCTTTGACCATCACATGTCTACAGTAGTGAAGAAATCATTCTATGTTGTGCAACTTATAAACAAAGGCGTGCCATCTAGGTCCAAGGAAGTCATTGTTCCACTGTGTTTGGCCTTCATCAGACCTATCATTGAGTACAATGATCTCTTTGGTATGTACCTAACCAGGCATATCCAAAAACTGGAATATGCACACAGGTTCCTCACTAAAAGAATACAGGGCAGAAGTAACATGTTCTATGCAGACTGCCTCAAAGCCCTATCGCTGTTTTGTTCCCTACAGGTTGTTGACAGTAGATCAATGCCTGACATACAAGGCATTGTCAAACCCCACTCTGAGGGACGTCCTGCATATCCGCAAATCAAATAGCACCAGAATTACCCATTCTAAAGTCTAAAGCTTTGCCTGTGATATAAACAGTATCTGCTGGAATGACAGGCATGTATCCCAGAGATTCTCTAGAACAGGCTCCCCATCCATGTGAAGCAGAGTTTCTCCCTAACCCAATTCAAGTGTAACTTGGACAATTTGATGGTGAACAGGAAATGTATCCCTGGCTTGGCACTAATGTCTCTAATGGACACAGGCAGCCTTTAAATGGTTCATCTCCCAAGCCCCTGATTACACTTATCAAGGGTACCAGAACTTGTCAGAGATTTGGCTGGATAGCTAGCTTAAAAATGCCCTTGTGGTCATTAGCCTAGAAAACACCTACGAACCTATATGAAAGCAGAGTTATGGGACAAGCTGTATTGAGGTGGAAGGCTTATTGTCACTGATGCAACCAGCGTACATTGACTTCTTCCAGCATCTGTAGGTTCATGTGAAGTATTTCATTATCCATATTCTTTAAATGTTCATACTTGGTATTCCAAAGAACTAATCTCCTACTCCTCTATTTTTCCACAGTAGATTTGTGTATGCCTCTGATTCAATCCATCCATATATACCATCACCATACATGGGAGGTATAGTATTGCATGTCATAGGAAGTCTGTCTGGGATATTGCATGTCATAGGAAGTCTGTCTGGGATACTGAAGGCATCATAAAATTCAGAAACATATAATTTCCAATTGTTGTGCATGACAGGCAGTGTCAGCATTTTGGGGCCCCTACCAGCTTCATTTGTGGGACCCCATTAAGATTTGTGTTATATCACAATAATATACTCCATTCTTTCTGTCAGGTGCAAATATATTCTTTAATATGCACATGATACTATATGGAAACACGTTTCTGCCTCATGAATGAGAAATGCAGAGTGACTATGAGCTGAACTGGTGTTACGTGATACGTCTCTATACCAAGGTAAGATAGTCATGTATAGGATGACCCACAAATCCAGTATTAGCAATGGGTAAAGTATGGATAAATACACTGTTGCAAATTAGGGCACCAATTATTAATTCTATCATAAAGGTGTCTTCTGTCTAGCATCATCAGACAGAGACTGAACTACAAATATTAACATATTAACATCTACATATATCTTCAGCATAGTCCAACCAGGAGCTATGTGAAAATGACAGATCTTTTAGGGAGATCTGTAGTAGCCTAAAAGGATAACAAGGAAGACTATTCATTAGCTGTGGAATTTAAAAGGGAAGCTTCTGCCACTGCGGACAAAATCCCACAGGCCAGGTCATTACCTGCTTCCATATTTTACTGCAGGTACATTTTAAAACATGCTTTTTAAAACATTTACCCATAAACTTCCTTTTTAAATGACAATTTAGTCATAAGCTTCTGTGTTTATAAATATATAATGGCCTAGCCATGTAAAAAACCTGTGTAAAAAAACCTGCGTACCCTAATAGACCATTGTTAGGTGGTCATTGTTAGCAGAGATATTCCATGATCACCACCTACTGCCCCTGCCCATGAGAAACATAGGTGCCACCCTTGGGGTGAATTTATGGTCACCCATCCGATTGTCAAGGTTGTGCATAAATAGGGTCATTGAGGAGCTCTCCTTCATGTGAAGTGTGAACCTATTTTAGAGGAGCAGTAATCTCTTTGACATACATCTATCTCTGCAACATGTTCTGGTAATGTCACAGGCTAGGTTGAGATCCTTAGAGCGAGTGACTTTTGGCCCATTTGATTTGTGGATGTGAAGAATTTCCATCAGGTTAGGGTCAGAGACTGCTCAGTAGGCCAGGCACAGATCACCTCTCAGCAGCTTGTATAATACAGAGTACAGTGACAGGGCTTTCAGTCTTTTCATGTAAGTCACATTTTGGAGGTATTGGATTCTCTTGGTTAGGAACCTCTGTGGTCTTTCCAGTTGCTTCAGGTTTCTGGTGAGGTACATACAGAAGGGAGCATTGTACTCAAGTAGTGGTCTGATAAGGATCGAGTACAGTGGAGTTATAACCTTCTTAGTCTTGGATGTGATGCCCTTATTTATGAGATGTGCAGTGTAGAATGTTTTCCTTACCACTATGGACACACAGTGATCAAAGTTTAGATTGCTGTCAACCTGTACTCTCCAGACTCACACCACTGGGACTGAATGTAGAGGAGTGCTCTCTATATCATAATTAGCAGGAGCTACTTATTTGCCAAGTGGGATAATGAGGCATTTTTTTGCATTTACTTTTAGTCCATGACTTTGGCACCAATCATTTGTCTGTGACAGTCCCTTCTCTAATATATTATCATCATTAGGGAACTCTATGATTGCACCCAATTTATGATCATCTGCAAACTTTGTAAGCCACGGGCCATCTACTTTTGCCTGGACATCAGAGAAATAGATTCCAAATAGTAGAGGGCCCAGCACAGATCCTTGTGGTACTCCACTGGTAACTGGAATACTTGTGGAATTGAACTTCCAAACTCTGACAGTGTACCTTCTGTCGGCGAGACAGTTGGTTACCCATCTAGTGATGTATGGGTTAATCCCCAGCTGGGAGAGTTTGTCAATGATTCCTGAGTGGGAACTTGTGTCAAAAGCCTTGGTTAAATCAAGATAGGTGGTATGTACTGCTTTGCCATCATCCAAGACTTTGGTGACATTCTCAAAGAAGTCCACCAGGTTTAATAAGCAAAATTTACCTTTGACAAAACCAAACTGGGTCAGGTCTCAAGTTTGAAGGCTGCCTATGTTCTTTTTGATAAGGTCCATGTTGATTCTTTCCATGGCCTTGCAGATAAGGCTGGTTAGGCTTATGGGTCGATAGTTCCCAGGTCAGCTGATGGACATTCCTTTGTGCAAGGAGATTACTGTTGCTGTTCTCCACTCTACCAGAACAAAGACAGTGCTCAGGCTATGGTTAACAAATGCACCAAGTGGTTCTGCTAGGTCTTGTTTTAGATTGTTTAGTAAGCAGCCTGGGATGTTAACTAGTCCCATAGAGGCCGTGTTTTTGGCTGCTTATCGAATTACCACCCCATCTGTTATCTGCCTTTCCACCCCCCACCTTTCACAGAAGTCCTTTAATTCATTAACCCAGTCCCCCTTCTATATTCCTCATCTCTGATCTCTTCAGTTTCATTATCCCTATTCTTGCAACTTTTATCTTTCCCCCCTACTTTTTTGTCAGTCATACTCCTTCCTTCCATCTCTCCCACTCACATCCTTCGTCTTTTAATTCTCTCCATAATACCTGATGTTTATTACATTACGTTACATGATCTGAGCTTTTTTGGCTTGTTTTTTGGACATCTAATCTTTGCTGGTATTCATGTACGCCATTTATAACTTGTCTGTTACTGTAATGTATATATTTTATCTATAGTCCACTGTGACTGGTTACACAATACACATTTGCATTTGCTTCAAGTTATCAAGTAGAACACCCAGTTTATCATCGATTCATTTGTTGTCCCTAATGCATACTATACAGACAGAGAGATAGATAGATGTGTGTGTGTGTGTGTGTGTGTGTGTGTGTGTGTGTGTGTGTGTGTGTGTGTGTGTGTAGTATGAATACTACAGTGCTCTTAATTTTTGCTTACATCATATGCTGTTAATGTACTAATTGTCTACATGTAAACATTGTCGGTATAGGAGCCTTTTAACTGCTGCTAATTTATTGTTAACACGTACCCATTTTCCTGATTTTCATAGTAGTCCCAATTTATTCCTAGGTATATAATCAGTTCTATGGTTGCAGTATGTGTTTATATTGTGAACTATCTGTTAGTAAATATTGTACGTTTGGAAATTTTCTTCCCAACCCTCAAATGTAAATTGGTGCAGTGCAACAGAACTGCTGAGTCAGCAAAGATACACAATTTAAGAATGACTAATTGTTTGAAATTCACCATATCACCTGGCTGGGTGAAACAGTGTTGCAGTGAGAAGGACCACAAGCAGCAACACTTAACACTTTGGAGAATTCTTTGTGTAACCATGTGCCACATTTGTTGCCATTGTGTGATGCACATGTACTGACATTAGTAAACTACCAGGTATTTCAGCATCAAACAGGCTGGGAATGTTTACATACAAGGAGTACAACCTCCTGTAACTTGTTTGCTGATTAATTTTTGAAAATGTTTTTGGCATTTAGGACTTTTATTTTTAGAATGTTTGCATTCAGTGTCATTATTTGCCATCTTTCACAAAACAAACATTAACTACCTTATAACTTACTTTGACTTACTTTACTTTATAACAATGTATTTTTATTTTATTTATCATTTGATTACAGCTGATTGAGCTGGTAAAAGGGCCCTTCTAAGTCGCAACTTGGGGCAGAAGGCAAAGAAAATATATAGATTAAATACATTAGATATAAATTGGAAGTATACATGGTTTGGGGTATAATAAATTAGGATGGCAAGTCAAAAATTGCTCCTACAGAAGTATAAACTTTAGACAGCATAGCTAACATGATTGCACCTAAAAAAATAGCTTAGACAACGTGTGTTTTTAAGAAATTTCTTGTACTAAAATAATATTATGCACAGATATGAACAACTGTGTAAAACAAAATAGTAAAGTAAAAGTCAACATATACTATGTGCACTATATGAAATGTTGGCAGTGTTGGAGAGAGTTAATGTTGAGATTATCAACTCTGGAGTAACAATTAGAAAGGTAAGAAGTGCTATTGGACTCATAGCTGCACCTTGTGGTGGTGTACGTAGTAAGTGCAAATGCAGTGCAAGACAGGCATTGTTTCTATGCAAGTAGTTGTGCTCCAGGGTATATAAGGGAGCACTACAGCAAATGTGTACAACACATTGATGTAGTGAAATACTTACACAGAAGTGTAAACCAGAAACCATGCAGTGGCTTTATGCTGCTTTGTGCAAACCTTGTCAAAACTGAAAATATGAACTCTGAGATGCTGCATCTTGAAATAAGCAGTAAATGCGGAGGCTCTCAAATATCCATTAGAAAAAACTCCAAAAAGACCTATTTCAACTGCACACTTGGATCAGGTCCAAAAAAGCTGTTACACAGTCCTAAAAATAAGAAAAAATTACAACAGTAATAGGTTTATTAAATGCTAGCCAAGCTTTCGCACCGAGTGTTTCATGAGGCATAAAAATTACTATTTGTTTGAAAGATTGGCTAACATTTAATAAACATGTCACTGTTACTGTTATGGTTTTGAGATGGATGTTTTCCTGTTTGTGTTCCTTGCTTGGTTTGCCTATTTCATTTCCCTTTGGTTCCTGACTCAGTCCTAAAAAAATCCAAGCACATGCTGTTTGCCGCCCAGAAAAGACTAGTCATGTCCTCCTGACCTCTTAACATCATAGATCATGACAATTATTCCACTGAATTTATTGCTTTCTTTAGATATCTTCTTTAGATATATGGGTATACAGCTAGAATAATCCTTCAGTTTCCAAGAACATAATGAAAAACTATGAACCATGATCAACTACCTCTTTAATTGGCTGACAAGATATTTCAGTTCCTCTTTACCCCTGCCAGAGCAGCTATATGTATGGGTATCCTTCTCACATTACTTGAGTGTGGACTCCCCTTGTTTGTTTCTACTTCTGCTAAAAACATAATCACCCTTCAAACCCTCTCAAATAAAATCTGCAGCTTCATATCAAGCTCCCCTTGGAATGAACACAATTGCCTTATACTTTCTAAGAATATATGGTTGCAATTATAAGCCAGAGCTGACCATCTTTTTAGCTCATAGGATCATATGATCATAGGAGATTACTAGGCTATCGACTCGGAGGTCATTTCAAGTCTAGCCATTTCATCCTAATGTAATACTATAGAAATGTTAGTTAATACCCAAGATTGCATTAATAATGACTGCCCATGTCAAGGAGGGTTGTGGGCTCTATTTTTGGTAAGAATTTATGGCACCCCATCCACTCGTCCAGATTCCCTTTGAACAGTGTCATAGAGGTGCTCTGTTTCACATGAATAAGTAGCCTATTCCAAAGACATGTCAGCGACTGGGAGAAAACTCTATCCCTCCAGCATGTCCTATTTAAGTTGCAGACCATATTTCGGTCTCTGGAATGGGTGGCTGTAGTCCTGTTTGATTTACAGATATGCAGCAAGCTCATTAGGTTTGAGTCTGAGATTGCTCTGTAAGCCAGGCATAAGTCTCCCCTAAGAAGTCTTTATGGTACAGAGTAAAGTGACAGGGACTTTAGTCAGTCTGTGTATGGCACATGCTGGAGTCCCTTGATCTTCTTTGTTAGAAACCTATGAGGTGTCTCCAATTGCTGCATTTGCTTTGTACGGTGCATACCAATCAGAGGTTATATTCAGTTATGGGCCAGATTAGTGCTGAAAATAGAGAAGTTATAACCTCTTTTGCTCTCGAGGTGATATCTTTACTAATCAAGTGTGCTATGTAGAAAGCCTTCCTTACTACAGTAGACACATGATGGTCAAAGTTAAGGTCATGGTCAACTTGAAACCCAAGTCCCTTACCACTTCATGTGTACTTAGGGTATTATTACTGATTTGATAGTGTGAAGGAACATTGTTTGTGCCTAAGGGAATGATGATGCATTTCTTTCTCTTCAGTTTGAAACCATGAGTAAGACATCAGTCGTTGGTCTGTGTAAGACCCTCCTGGATTATACTGACATCATTTGAGGATTCAATAATTGCACCCAGTTTTCAGTTGTCTGCAGACATTATCAGCCACAACTGCTTAGCATTGACCTGAACATCTGAGAAGTAAATACCAAACAAAAGGGGGCCCAGCACTGACCTATGTGGCATCCTACTGGTAACAGGTCTGCTAGTTGTTGTGGAGTCACCTACTTTGATAGTGTGCATCCAGTTTGTGAGCCAGTTAGCAACCCATCTTACAATGAAGGGGTTTACATTCAGTTTGGTAAGTTTATCAGTAATGCCTGAGTGTGGGACTGTGTCGAAAATCTTTGCCAAGTGGAGGTATGATGTGTGTACAGATTTGCCTTCATCAATGGCCCCAATCACATTTTCAAAAAAATCCACCAGATTTAACAGGCGTGATCTGCCCTTGACAAAGCCAGATTGAGTAGTATCCAGGGTTTGGAGGTCACCTATGTCTTTATTTTTAAAGTCCATAATGATATGTTCCATGCCCTTACAGATGAGGCTGGTCAAGCTTATGGGTCTGTAATTCCCCAGGTCTGTTGCTAGGCCACCTTTGTGGAGGGGAATAACTGTTGTTCTCTATTACGCAAGAACAAAGCCTGTGGTTAGTCTATGATTGAAAAGGGTACATAATGGTGATGCTAGTTCATGTTTTAGCCTGTTTAGAAGACAGACTGTGATGCCATATGGTCCCATAGAGGCTGTGTTTTTTGACTTGGACAATGCTTTGATGACCTGTTCTTCAGATATGTAGGATGGGGGGAGATTGGGGCAAGGTTTGTGATAGGCTTGGAGGGGATGGGGGGGGGTGAAATTTTCACCAAACCTATCCACTAACAGGTTTGCTATCTCTGCGGGGTCAATGTGTGTGATACCATTGGTCACTAGTTCTGCACATGCTTGGGTTCTACCTTTTGGGGTATATATGCAACTGTAAAAGACCTTATGGTGAGCCTTGGTTGTGCTAGCTATGTTTTTTTCTCAAAGAAGCCCTTAGAGGATTTGACAAGTTGTCTTATTTGCCTGTTGAAGCTGAGGAGGGTGCTTTTCCATTGTTGTTGTCTCTCCTTTGTTTTCATGGACAGCAACATTTTGCATTTATTGTAAAGTCTGTTGATGCTGGATGTCCACCATGGAAGCTTGTTTTCACTTGGGGCCCTGGCTTTGATTCTTTATGGTACAGCTGAGTCTATACACTTATGCAAGTGATTGTACAGGGATTTGGTGTATGCTTTGGTGTAGGTATCACTTCCAACTTGGGGTGGGGCTCAGAATGCATTTATACCTTCACCTAGGAGGGTATAGTTTGCCTTAGTGAAGTTTTTTAGTCTGATTTCGCCCTTTGTGAGTTCTGGTGTTATTGTCAGCTCGAAGGTGAAGGATTTGTGGTCAGAGTTAACTAATGAAGGTCCAACAGTTGTGGTAGTGCATCCATTTGACATGTTAGTGAGGACCAGATCTAGTATATTTCTTCCCCTTGTCGGGGTATGAACAATTTGTTCTAGGGCATTTGAGTTAACAAAGTCAAGAAACTTTTGTGCTAAGGAGAAACACCACTTCCTTTGGTTCTCACATGTTCATTTTGTGGTTTGAAGGTGTGGAAGGCATTGTAGTCATGCAAAGCTGGGGTACTGTCTGAGACCTTGAGCCAGGTTTCTGTGACTGCACAGACATCTACATCTTCCAGTGATAGAAGTGCTTCCTGGGTGTGCAGTTTTTGGTTTAATCTCCTGGTATTTAGCAGCATGACCCTTATTTTGTTATGATTTGCAAATTTCACATTGGTAAATTTGTTTTCAAGACCATGTCTAAAAAAGGCCCTATGTGAAAGGCAAGAGCCTTTGCCAGCAGCTGATAGCCTAGAGGTGCCAGGTGCAAACCGTCTCTGGCAAAGCAGCAAGGTTTGCCAACTATGACTTCCCAGACTGACAGGAATGGGATTCCTTTGATTGACACCAAAAACTAATCCAATTGTTGAATTCAATCATTTGTTTTTTAATACTGTGGCATCATTCTAGGTGAGGGTAGTATGCTGCTCAAGGCTAGGGACATACCTGCCTGGGACACATACTCAGAGAGCTCAGTCATGTCTCTTTCATATAGTCCAGTGAGGTATGTCTCAGGTCGTTCACTCCAACATGAACTATGACAGAGTCATAATGATACTTGTTGCTAAGAGACCTGAGTCCATGCATCATCAGATGAATCCTGGCACCCGACAGGCAGCTGACTGTGACTTTCTCTTTGTCCAACCTGATGAGTAGGACATTGTGTCTCACTATTGAGTCTCCAGTAACTAGAAAATTTGGTTTTTGAGTTTTACACCTCATGGGCTTGGTAGGTGAGACACTGGATTTGCTGTGCATCATAGGTGCTGTTGGAACTGTGTTAGTTGTAGCAGTCTTATGTCTTGGAGGTCTCTGATGTCTCAGGTTTTTTTGAGAGAACCTCCTCATATGTTGTTTTTTTGTGTTCAATGCATACTATGTCTATGAGTAGTGGTACTATGTGCATGTGTAGTGGTGGGTGGGTTGACAGCCTCTTCTGTGTTACTGTTTTGAGTGTGAGAGAGCATGGATTTAAGATTCTTGGTGTAGATACATTTCTCATACTCTGTACTAGAGTGAGTTATTAGTAGAGGGTTGTCAGTGTACATGCAACAATTGCTACACTGCCTCAAGAGACCCAAGTCAACAAGGTTAGCAGGAGAAACAAGGGTGGTCCAACTGTCCATAATACTAGGTTGAAAACTGTTGTCATTAAGGGGGGCTTTTCAGGATCGATCAAGGAGGAGCTCAGTGGATGGATATTTCCTTTTTTTTTTTAGTTTATGCTTCAGCTCACTAGCATTATTTGTTTGATTGGGAAACTACTAAGGATGAGGGCTACACTAATGTGCTACAGCTGTCATGAAGGGAAAAACTGTTGAATTAATCTGCCAAGCTATGGTGCACAATTGTGCTGCAGTGTGTGAAGCTCCATTCTTTTCAAAGTACTTTATCAATACTACCCCACCAATAAGATCTGTGACCACAGGAGCCAAGACGGAGGTGAATTATCTCTACAAGCACTTTCTTTTTCAGGTTAGATTTTACTAGTCATAACTTCTCAGTCATTGTCACAAACGTATGACAGTCACTTTTTCATGAACTAGCTGAATTTACCGACTACTCAGTTTTCAGACCTCGGTTCAAGCACTTTCTGAAAAAGCAGTATAAATGCTACTATCTGAAAAGAGGGCATATCAAATAATCTGCTCCTCAAGCAGTGTAGGTCCCTAACAAAAGACACCCTCTTTCTACTTACAGATCTACTTTCAACTGTCTGCTGACCTACCTGTTAGATAATACCCAATTATTGTATCCTAATTTGCAGATGATATGTTACCTATATACATTTAATATACACCCAGGCTTACTGTCCACTCCCTCTCTTCTTCCTCCTCCCCACTTCCTTTTGTTTTCCTTTACTTGATTCTTCTTATGTATATATACGCATCTATTTTGTTTTTGAAACATTTGTTTGACTATAACAAATATATTAACCTCTATATAAATGCACAGGTTCTTTTATTTGTGTACTATATGTTTACCTCTGTACGTATGCACTGTTTCCCCTATTCATGTATTTTATATATTAACACCATGTTGATCTACAGTTTTATGATACTATTCATGTAACATGGGCTGAGTCTGCAGCTGGTCATTTGTGATTCAGTGATCTACCATAGCAAACAAAACAAATGAATACTTCTAGTATGCATATTATGGGATGACTTTTCTATTTTTTTACCCACTTGGCCAGGATGACTATTTATTAGTGCAAATGCCTCTGCATCCATCACCCCCATCCCACAGAGTGACCAGCTTACTTTTCAGACCAGCGCTGCCCCTGGAGGCACAGTAGGCAGAGCAATGATCCATATAAAGGGGGGGAGAAGACCAGAGAAAGAAGTATCCTGACCCAGCTCCATCTGCTCCTAACCTCAAGATTTTTATATGCCCTTGCTTTCCCCTGGGAGAGTAGATGTACAATGATGTAAATATGTGTGCATAGGTATCCATACCCATGACATGCTAATGTCAACAATGTACACACACATGCTTGTGGAATACCTAATGCTACTCTGTCCAGCCTTTGCTAAAGGGAAGTACAGCTTTGTAAAACTTACAGTATCCTCCTTGAGGTAGATGAGCTGGTCATCAGTCAAGGAAGACTGCACCCTGCTGGTCCTCTATCTTTCCAGATTGTTAGTTGATCCAATGTCACTAGCACTGCAGGCATACATCCTGCATGTGTGCCAGTGAACTAACCGAGACTTTATGTACTGACTGATGTTAGCATCTGACCTCTGATGCAACGTTATTTAATATTGGTAGGAGATAGGAGGCTAAAAGAAAAAAAAAGAAAACCAAAAAACAGCAAAGCAACACCTTTTAAAAATTACTGCTATTAAGCAAGAAAGGACAAAAATGGCGTAAGTCAGCAGAGCAGTTTTATCTCAAGGCTCATGCCAGGCTGATATTGCAGTGGTTTGTATGAATGATCTAATTTTAGGAAGTTTTGATGCTCAAGCCCTTTTGGGAGCCAGTTAACAAAGAAGGTTCAGAAGCAATCCCCTGCAGACTTCCAGTTCATCTAATAATTGTAATAATTGTTAGGTCCCCAGTATGGCAGCATATAGTGGGGATTTCCTTTTTCACCCCTGATGGAGTGACCTCAAAGTAAGTATATATAAGTAGTGGGGATGTAGAGGTGTATTCTCTCACATTAGGTGGACATGGGAACTTAACCTCCACCCAAACATGTTTGCTTAGGATTTTTTTTAATCCCAAATACTATTTGCATCTGGGAGCTTTCTCACATCTGCAATTGCACTTGTGTGAAGTAATCACAAATAAGCTAAAAACTTTTCAATGAGCCTGTAATGCCCACCACTGCTACCAGTATGTGATATCCCCATGCTAGGCCAGTAATTAAGGAGACTGAATCCTCACCACTGACACTGGAGAGGGACATTCACTTGGAATACAAATGGATACACTCAGTATTGCAGATGCAGACCTCTCTGTATCAAGCACAATTTCCCTTAAGAGCACACAGGGAACACACTCAGCTCGTGGTCTGGATGTTTCTATATCTGCCTTACTCCAGTTCCTTAATAAGGCTCCCACTGGTACAGCTGTAGGGTTATGTCCTTAGCTGAGTGTCCAAGCAAAGTCCTCCAGCACCCTCTCTGTAAACACAGTACTTCGTGTCCCTACCCCAAGTAGATGACACAAATATACCCTGTGAGATTCAACACACACACATACACACACACACACACACACACACACACACACACACACACACACACACACAAATAATAAAAGAACATGAAAATATTGACTATATATTTACAGTAAACCACACAGTTCATATCACAGAAAATATTGAAATTAACATTTATGGACAGACTCATACAAATAAAGAAAAACCCTTTCTGGACTAAGCTTCACTATATTCCGGACTGAACCTAAGAGAATTTACTGTTCCCTAATAGCTTGCTTGGGCCAGGCAGGAAGAATTACATGAGCAGTCTTTCTAGTCAGGCCCCCAAACAGAATAATCAATACTCTCAGATTTCTCTTTGTAATATCTAAAATATAGTTTCCAACAGGGCTGGCAGAATGACCTCATCTGGTCACCTGACTCTAAGTTCATAGGTTCATAGGTTCATAGGTTTATACTAGGCTATCTGCCCTAAGGCATTTATAAGCCTAGCCCAAATTATTGTGGCTTACGCCACCCCTTATATGAAAAAATACTGTGCCCATTAGTTTGTTGTGCCTCTGTCCAGCAGTGACACAGAGATGATTCCTGGGGTAAACCTACGATCTCCCATCCACAGGTCTAGATTTCTCTTGAACAGAGTCAGCGAGGTGCTCTGCCTCACATGGACCGGGATTTTATTCCACAGCATAGGGAGTCTCTGAGTGATAAATCTATCCTCCAGCACGTCCTATTTATATCCGTGCTAAGGTTTAAGTCGCTTGCTCTAGTGGTTTTGGTGGATTTGTTTTTTTTGAGGTGGAGCATGTCCATTAATTCCGGGTTGGACATGGCCTTGTATGTCAGGCACATGTCACCTCTGAGCAGACGGTATGCGACTGAATAGAGCTGGAGTTTCTTCAATCTGGCAGCATATGACAGATTTTGGAGTCCCTTTATCCTTTTGGTGAGGAACTTTGGGGTCTCTCAATTGCTGCAGATGTCGGGTGAGATACATCCCGAATGGGGCATTGTACTCGATCATTGGTCTGATAAGTGAAGAGTACAGGGGAACAATGACCTCACTAGATCTGGATGTGAATCCTTCATGATCAGGTGGGCAATGTAGAAGGTCTTTCTAACCACTTTAGCAATGTGAGTGTCAAAAGAAAGGCCACTGTCAACCTGGGTCCCCAGGTCCCTGATAACCTCTTCTGTGCTTAGTGGATTGCCACCTATATGGTAGCTTGGGGTTACCTTGTTTTCCTGAAGGGTATGACTATACATTTTCTTAACTTCAGGCCATGGCTCTGGCACCAGCTATCTGTTTCGTGAGTCCTTCTGAAGGATATCCGTGTCCGATGCACTTTCCACTATGGCTTCAGTTTGCAGTCGTCTGCAAACTTTGTCAGCCAAAGTCCTCCCATGTTGGCCTGTACTTCTGAGAAGTAGATGCCAAACAATAGGGGGCCAAGGACCGAGCCCTGTGGGACACCACTTGTGACCGGCTTGGAGTCTGACACAGCGCCAGCAACTCTAACCCTGTGGGTTCTGTCCTTAAGCAACCCATCTTGTGACATATGGGTTTACATTTAAGCTGGTAAGTTTTGCAAGGTCAAGGTAGGCTGTATGGACTGCCTTTCCCTCATCAATGGCCTTGGTGACTGGTTCGAAGAAGTCAACCAAGTTCAAAAGGCATGATCTTCCCTTGACAAAGCCAAACTGGGTCGGGTCCAATGTCTGCAAGTCCCCTATATCTTTGTTTATGAGCTCCATTATGATCCTCTCCATAGCTTTGCAGACTAGACTTGTTGGCGGTAATTACCAGGGTCCAGAGGCACCGCCTTTGTGGAGTGGGACCACAGTTGCCTGCGCCACTTCCTTGGGCACGATCCTGTGGTAAGGCTGAGATTAAACAGCTGCCTATATGCGGGTTTAATTCCTCATTTAGCACACCATCCGTCCCATTGATGCTGTGTTTTAGCTTTAGAGCAGCTTTCACCTGCATTTGAGATGTCCGGGAGGCTACACTCGGCTGGGATAGTTATCTCTCCTTTAGGGAGAGGGGTGAAGTTTGCACTGAACCTGTCTGCCAGTATGTTGGCAATGTCTGTGGGTTCAGTGATTTTTGTATCATTTTGGACTAATTCTGAGCATATCTGGGAGTTTCCACCCAGGTTCCTAACATAGCTGAAAAGGCCTTATGATTGTCCTTTGAATCCATGGCAATTTTTCTCTCAAAATTGGCCTTAGTTGATTTTATGAGTGCTCGTATTTTTTACTAATAATGATCAGGGTGACTTCCTTTTATGGATTTTGTTCTATCATGTAATAGCTTTCTCCTCTTATTGAAAAGTTTGTAAAGGGCGGGGGCCCACCAGCCTGGACGTTTCCCTTTGTGGAAAGAGTCTTGGTTTTATTTGGGATTGCCTGATCCATGCAGTCCTGGAGGTGTTCATAGAAGGCATTTGTAAGGGCTTGGGTTGTGGTTTCCTCTGGCTCAGGGGCCTTGAAGGATACCACACCAGTCTTGAGTAGTGTGAAGTTTGCTTTAGAGAAGTTCTTCACTATGGTCTTTTTTGCTTGGGGTGGGGGCGGGATGTGGATTTCCAGTGAGATTAGTTTATGATCAGATCTCACCAATGAGGGATATACTTCCGGTGTGGAGCATTTTGTCCCCATGTTTGTGACAATGAGATCTAGTATATTTTCTCCTCTCGTGGGAACAGTGACTAGCTGTTCCATGGCATTTGAATTTATGAACTCCAGGAACCGTTGGGCTAGAAAGTTCTCGCAGTATTCCCCTTTTGAAGCCGAGACAGGAATTTAGCATAGATGGCTACAATAGACATCTAAATAGACATCTTTTTACTGAGCTACTGAACAAAGGCTTTTTTTCCAGACTTAGTGTCTCTAGTCCTATTCAGCACTGTGGAGTGCCATTTTAATAGTTTAACAGCTCATTTACATTTCCCTTTTTTTCTTAAAGTAAGCTAGCTGGTACATTTAATTCAGATGCAATAATACATGTACATTTCTTTTCATTCCAGTAGGGTGCAGTGTTGATACATTTTAATACAATTAACACAAGCGAAGTTCACAAATACATTTTCAGCACAAGCATCTGTACAAATCAGTTTGATATACAAATGACATACAGTTCTACTACATTTGTAACACAAGCATCTTGTATAAATCAGTCTGATGTTCAAAGGATATATCATTCTTTACAAAACTCCATCTGGCTATGCTGGCACTTGCCGTATAATCACAGACCCTTTTATTCAGTGGCCACAATGGTAACTTTCCTCTGTACCCTGATAGTTTCAGTTCCATTTTCTTATACATCCTCCATCGTTAGATCAGGTATTCCAGCTGTGGAATTAACTGTGGTTTTTAGATAGGAAGAATTACCCCCTGCCTTTGCAGCTTGCACATTTAGAGATGTGTCATGGTGTCCTGTTTGCTTTAACTGTTTTTTTGTCTCTGATTCTGCCAGTTCATGTCAGCTATGAATATCAACATTAAGGCTTTTCTTGCTTATTTGTTTTAAGCTTGGTCTCCACAATTCCTCAATCTCATATACTTCACTCATTTTTTTTTTGCTGTATTAAGCAATGCTGTCTATGGATCATCAGTCCTCTTCTGGCCAAGTGGTTCATTCATTCCTCATCACCATGGTGAGGGCTGACTGAGACAGCCATCATTCAGACAGGCATTAGTGGAGGTTTGAGAATTTTTTATTTTCTACCATCCCTGCTGGCAAACACCAGGTGAGGCATAGGGGGAGGGTGTGCAGTGGGCTGATCGTAAAAGTCACCTCACTCATGCAGGGGGCTCTTTTTCACCTCCTGAGGAATGATTGGTGAGCTCAACTGTTTCCACCAGGGATTTATCAGTGCTCAGAATGCCCCTGTGCATGCACAATCCCCCCACCCAGAAAGATGAGTAGGCCATACTCCTTCACTCTTTCCTTTCCCTGCCTGGTTCCACCACTGCCAGGGCTTCTAACGGAATCCATGTCACCTGGGTTAAAGTTGAGAATCCGCCCACTATACCATAGAGCCAGGCTCATATATTGTACACAGACTGCTGCTACTGCATGACAGTCTACATTATCATCTTATTTTTTTTTATTTGCTTTTGTTTACAATCTGCGGTGGTGGTGCTGCGGTAGCATTGTTGCCTCACAGTAAGACATTGTCCTGTTCGATTCTCAGCTAGAGCATCTTCTGTGTGGAGACATGTGCGAATGGGCGCACCTTTGTTGAAGGTTGTGCGTCAGGGCCGGCAACTTGGCACGTAAAAATCTACTGCCAATCATTAGCGGACCGGAGTTCCGCTGTGGTGACCCCTAACCGGGAAAAACTGAAAGATACAACAACATTTGCTTTTGTTTACAAGGAATATCTGACTGGACAGAAGTAGTTAACAATATAAAATGAATGATAAAACATTACAGATTCAAAATGCAGGTGGAATAGAGCACATAAACATTGCAATTTTACAGCATGGTAGATTACATATGCCGCATATCAAATCAGAATACAATTTTAAGTAAAGATCAATCAGTTTAGAAATCAGAAAAGTAAGAAAAAAACATATATTACAGTTTACCATGAGAAAGATGAAAATGGGTCAGTGCTCTGAATTTAAAAATTCTCCAAAAAAGGTCAAAATACAAATAAGAAAAGAAAATATACTGCTTTTGCCTGTAAACTGTTCAGTTCTTCATTTATATTGTAAGTTAGATGTGGAACAGTTGATAATGCTTTCTTACCACTGTAAGTAAACACAGACAAATCTGCACTGCACACCAAAAATTATGCTCCCTAGCAGTATAGATTTAAAATACTAAGAATGATTAATAATACAGCTGGGAGATATGTGACTGGTATACAGAAACAATGGGATTTTCCAGTTAAAGCAGTTTGCAGTCATGCATGACTGCACAAATTCCATGGATAGAAATGCTCATGTTGATTAAAATATTTATAGATAGTACAAATAGAACAGTATCTTTAAAAAAATTTATATTCTTAGGATATTGATCAATGTAACAGGCTAAAGCTACCCAGCAATTATTGGCAAACTAAGAAGGCTGCCTAAATATACACCTTCAGAACAGGATAAAAAGGGTGATTTGCAAAGTGACCACTATCAGGGACTGCTGCTGAACTGAGATGGTAATGCTGATTCTCAACAAAGAGAGATAGCTAAATTGATTTTTTTATGAATAGTTAATGTAGAAGTTTAGGTAACTATGCTAAACTGCACAGCAACTTATTGCAGCCTTCTTTTGCTCAAAGTAACATCTCCACATTGGGAGGTTGGCATAATGGTTAAGGTGTTTATCTTGTAGACAAAAGGCGCAAGGTTTTATTCTCACAGAAGGTAAGTGACAAGGTATAAAATACCCCACAATGGCAATTAGCTTTGTACTAATCTATGAACATATTAGCATCCTGAAGTTATGTAAGGGCAGGGGTACAGACCACTAAACTAGTTGCCATACAGTCAGATATTTTTTTTCATAAGGTAAATAAAAGTATATATTGTGAGTTAAAATTCAACTGCAGAGGTCATTTGAAACTTATACAATATCTGCTTTCTGTTTCTGTTTGGACAGAAACAGAATAGTATGTTAAAACATCTTGGCATATGGCATGGAGATATATCGATGACTTCATATGGCATGTCTGTGTTCCTGAATTGCATTGACAGGCTACTCAGTTCAGTCAGTGCAAATGCCTTCTACAGAGTAAGAACGTGTTGTCACTGACAGACTAGATGGGTGAATCACAACCAGTCATGTTTAATGGTGCTGAGTTGCAAATCTATCTTGTGACTCAGCATAGAATTTTCTGAATTTGGACCTACATTTTGTTCACATACTGTATGCTGTTCTTTTGTGAGATATTATTGATAAAAAATCACGCACAGTCTCCTGCACTTCTTTAAGAGTGGCTTTATTGCATAGTACCATAAAGAAAAACTAAAAGAAACATTTCTTTTTTAGCAAGTAGAATAGGGTGGCTTATGTTACAGGCTGCTGGGTAAAACTGATATTGAAAATGTTTTGTAGTATATTTTTACTTAAATAGTCAACTTTTTTTACCTATTTGTTGACCAGGTAAGCTCACTGTACACAATTGTCCTTTTCATGGTGATCTGGGAGTATTTTCTGGTTAGGTGACATGCAGGAAGTCACACAGTAGGCAAATAAATATAAAAGGCATCAAACTCCATACAATGGACACAGGAAATAGCTCATTAACAGTCATAGTCCTGCTTTTGGACTTACAACATTCAGTTACAATTTCTATGCAACCCCCTATGCAAAATAAAGAAATTGCACTTTATTACAGGTCTCATCTTCCAGGTTTTAGCAGCATAAAAATTGCACTTCAGTATTAGCTGTCTGGGCTGCTAGACAAAGCAGTGAGATGGCATATCCCATTGGTTTAGGCTGCTTCAAGTGACTGGCACATGAGGCAGCTTCAATGAAAGTGAAAGAATGAAAGACATTGTGGTTAGACTTGGGTGTGTGCTTGGGGGATATAAATATTATTATTTTATTTTTGCTAAATACTACTGTAGTCTGTGATGGTGCATGCATGCATTCCCCAGTGTAATAATGCTATATATTGATATTGATATATCTAAAATTTTGAGTGTATGCATAAATATGGGGACATGGGTATGTGGATATGCACACTTGCATGAAATATGATGGGCTTCTCTGTATGTGTCTTATAACAGCAAGCTGAAATAAATTATTATGGTCATTGTTTACTCATTTACTTGGTTGATCCCAATCAGACATCTGAGGTTTAAGCAGTAAATAAAGTGGCTGCAACTGAAGGGCACGTGTGTAATGTTCACATGTATTTGGGATGCAGTGGGTTGCACTATATATGGTTGATGGAAATATGCTACAATAGATTACTGTTAACCATATTTAATGTGGGTAGAATTTTATTTTAGACCTTATTAGCTTTTTTCTTTTGCTGTATGGCTTATTATTGTTGTATTCCATGAGGCAGTTTTATTTTTATGTTCCCAGTATATTTAGTCTGATTGTGATAGCTTGGTTCATTCTATTTCTTAGATGAGAGAATTTTTAAATTATTTATTTTATTTACTTATTTTTTTTTTTTTTGTTGTTGATCGAGTTAGTCCCACTAAGTCCTCTTTTCAGGGGACACCAAGGGTGATAATTACACTGACTACAGAAAATTTGATCAGGGCAACATGGACTTTCCCTGATGTTGTCAATAAGTGTAGTGGATTTTTCTAAATCCACCTGTGCTACAAATTTAGGGAAATGGAAATTCAGCTTAACATCTAGTCTTCATTGGCATAAATGACAACTGAGGCTATGTGGGTCTGGAAAATTTGCATTTGAATTCTGAGATCTCATTATCTAGTTTTAATATGTTTGTCTTTTTAAAGTCCTTGAATTTGGAAGTGCTCATTGTGGTGAGCTTAGATACATTAATGTTGTTATTCTGGCCATAGGCAGAGTGTTAGAGTAAGGATGAATGTTACTTTATGATCTACTTTCCATGTTGTGTCGAAGAGACTTGTTAGTGCTACATATTTTTTGGAATGGATCTGTGGAACTAGATGTCATGATTTGTCACACAGAGTTGGTACAGAAAACTGGCATTACTTTGGACCTCTGAGATTGGATGCTGTTATGTTGCACAGACACATGATGCACCAGTGCAAATGGACATCCATGGGAACTGGCTGCCATAAAATGACATGGAAGCTTGTCGTAATCTACCTTGTATGGGAAGTCTTCTGACATGTTGAAGTGTAACACTGTAACCAAAATCTAGTCTAAGTGATGTGGCCAGAGATATAATGTACTGTAGTGCTAACCCGTGGTGCAATATGGCTTCACTGTATACAATTAGTGAATCATGGCTACACCCCTGCATGGACTAAATAACCACTATCCACTACATCTGTGAATCTTTCTAAGAAGTTTACTATATTCTATAGACATGACATACCACTGACAAAACCAAACTGTAATTGAATGAGGTATTGGAAATCATAGTTTATGTAGTCTGATATATTGTGTTTCATGGCTTTGCAAATTTGGCTACTTGGGCTAGTTCCTGGATTTGTGGGAGCCTATCAGCCTATCTCTGTGGGAAGCCACCCTTATGAAGAAGCATCAGAACACATGCCCTTTTGCTAAGCTTCAATTAAACAAGTTCGGGGAAGTGTGTAAATAATTTTCAAGCATTATTTATTACCGTTGCAAGCACATTCTTTCCATGGAAATGGTATTTTTTTCTTTTCTGATTGGTTTTAATTGATCCTTGATGATTTTAAAGGACTCTACCATTTCTGCAATTCTGATGATTATTTATATGATAACATTAGCTCTAAATGTATCTGCAAATAAATGGGTGGTGTCATTTTGCATGAATTAATAACATTGCTGGGCATTTCTTATTTTACTGATATAATTAAGGAAAGCTTTATAATTATCTTTACTGACATAAACTACTTTTGAGTCCAGTTTTTGCATTGTTCTTCCTGATGGTAGTGGGCTCAGTCTGCCAACCATTCAGTTAAAAGCCAAGTACAGCCCCCCCCCCCCACACACACACACACTGTGAAAGCTGTGTTTAATATTTGTCTTCTGTACTCAGTAATGCTGTGTTGTACTGTTCTGTCTGAAAAAAAAACATAGTAATACAAAGGTCAGTGATTAGTCTGAAACTAGTGTTACAGCGATTGCTTGGAAAGGGAAAGGATAGATAGTAAACACTATGAAACTTGATTTGGAAGTGAAAGAAATTAAATTAGAAAAAATTAAATTGAATGAATGATCATTATGTTGTGAGCAGTAAAAGTAACATAATATAAAACATAAACAGAACTCAAACATTAACAAATAATGTCATTAATCCAGAGACTACAGAATCAGCAGAGTTCCTCCCTAAACCATTTCAAGTATAAATTGGTCAATTGGATGAGGAACAAGAAATTCAGCTCTGGTTTGGTATCTACGTCTCTAATGGACATAGGCAGCCTCTAAATGGTTCATCTCCCAGGCCCCTGCTTGTACATATTTCATCTCCCAGGCCTCAGCTTACTCCTATCAATGGTACCAGAACTTTTCAGAGATTTGGGATGCATGGCTAGGCTTAAAAAGGCACTAATGGTCATTAGCTTAGTACACACCTACGAACCTATGAATCTATTATCAGTTTATTCATTCATTGACATGCAATAAGACCTCAGAGGTATAGACAGTAAATACAAGTAGGTGGCCTAAAGGTTAAGGTGTTTGCCTTACAAACACAAGGTACAGGGTTTGAATCTCACAGGGGATAATTGGCTAGTATTAAAATGCCTCACAAGGGCAGTTAGCCTAGTACTAATCTATGAACCTTAACTGGTGGGTTCATGTGCATGTGTGTTCATGTAAGGAGATTACATTGTGTTCAACTGGCAGCAGTAAGATTAAATGCATTACTCTGGCCATTGTTTTTTTATTTAGGTTCATAGGTAAGTAGTACGCTAACAGCCCTGGAGCCATTGCAAGCCTAGCCCAATAGTTTTCCCAATCATCTGGCTTACCAGACATTAGTTCCTGGTGCCCCTATCTAGCAGTGCAATTGAAGTGATCCCTGGGGTGAATTTCCTATTTTCCATCCACTCATCAAGATTTGTCTTGAAGAGAGCCATGGAGGTGCTCTGCTTGACATGAATAGGGAGTTTATTCCAGAGTATTGGTAGTCTCTGGGGTAGAAACCAATCCATCCAGCAGGTTCTGTTTAACGTGGTGATAAGGTTGAGGTCTTTGGAGTGAGTAGCATGAGGGGATTGGGATTTTTTCAGATGAAGCATGTCTAGCAGAACTGGGTTAGACATGGCTCTGTATGTCAAGCAGAGATTGCCTCTAATTAGGCGATATGAGACGTAGTAAAGTTTATGTTTTTTAAGACTGTCTGCATAAGGCACGTGTTTGAGTCCTAAGATCCTCTTAGTGAGGAATTTCTGTGGCCTCTCCAGTTGTTGGAGGTGTCTAGTGAGGTACATACCAATTGGGGCATTGTACTCTATAATGAGTCTGATGAGGGATGAGTAAAGAGACATAATGACTTCTTTTTTCCTGGATGAGAAACCTTTAGTGATGAGATGTGCTATGTAGAAGGACTTCCTAACTACAGTGGTGACATGGTTTTTGAAGGAGAGGTTGCTATCTACCTGTGTCCCTACATCCCTTATAACTCCTTCAGAGTTAAGTGGGTTCCCTTCGATATGGTAGTTTGTGGGCACTGTATATTTCCCAAAGGGAATGACTATGTATTTTTTGGTGTTTAGCCTAAGCCCATGGTTTTGGCACCAGTCATTGGTCTCTGTGAGCCCTTTTTTGTAGGATGTCCACATCAGCTTGAGAATCAATAATAGCTCCCAGTTTGCAGTCATCCGCGAATTTTGTTAACCAGAGTCCCTTGATTTTGTCTTGAACTTCAGATAAGTAGATACCAAACAGGAGAGTACCCAGAACCGATCCTTGTGGGACTCACTTGTAACTGCCCGGTAGTCAGATTTGGAGTCAGCTAGTTTCACCGTTTGGGTTCTGCCAGTGAGCCAGATCGCAACCCATCTAGTGATGTAAGGGTTAATGCCCAGATTAGTGAGCCTATCAATGATTCCAGAGTGTGGGATGGTGTCAGTCTTTGGCTAGATCAAGGTAGGCTGTGTGGACCGCTCTGGTGACAACTTTGAAGAAGTCTGTCAGATTGAGCAGACATGATCTGCCTTTCACAAACCCAAACTGTATGGGGTCCAGGATTTGAAGGTCCCCTATATCATTATTATAAGATCCGCAATAATACATTCCATAGCCTTACAGATCAGGCTCATCAAGCTGATAGGGCGGTAGTTCCCAGGGTCAGTATTCGCACCCCCTTTGTGGAGTGGGATGATTGTAGCAGTGCGCCATTCAGTTGGAACAAAGCCTGAACTGAGACTGTAGTTGAACAGAGCACTCAGGTATAGTGCCAGTTCTTTTTTTAAATTGTGTAGGACACAACCCAGTATATTATCTGGTGTTGGTCACAGATAGACATCTGAGGTAAACATAGTAAATGAGGTTCCTGTAACTGGTAGGTAAATCTGTTTTGTGTGTGTGTGTGTGTGTGTGTGTGTGTGTGTGTGTGTGTGTGTGTGTGTGTGTGTGTGTGTGTGTGTGTGTGTGTGTGTGTGTGTGTGTGTGTGTGTGTGTGTGTGTGTGCTTGGTGTGTTTGTGTGCAGGTATGCATGTAAATGTAGGGGCATGGGGAGCTGCAGTGAGTTGCATAATACATGACTGAATAGCTAAAACAGATTATTCATTCATTTGAACACAGCTGAGATGTACACAGACTGGCTGTAATTGGTGGGCTCATTTGTGTATACGTCTGAGCAGGGAGAATTGCACTGGGTTGTAGTCCAACAGCATTGAGCTGAAATAGATTACTGTTGCTAAAATGTATTTTATCATCACAACTAGAAATCTGATGTGTATACAGTAATTTGGGGCTGTATCTGGTGGGCACATCAACTTGTGTGTGCAGATATTCAAGAATCTGCAGTGATTTGCACTGTGTGTGTGTCTGAAAGCAATGAGTTGAAATATGTTGCTGTGGCCATTAGCTATTCATTAATGAAAATCAGCTATCTGAGATATACACAAACTGCATGTACTTGATGGGCACTATATGTATGTATTTGTGTATAGAGGGATTACACTGGGCTGCACTATAGGTCAACATCAATGAGATACATTATTGTTGCAATTATTTTATTTATTAATTCTATCATCTGAGATGCATGCAGTAAGTAAAATAGCTGTAAGTACATCTGTGTGTTGTGTGAGTGTATGCATGTGTGCACTAGGTTTTTCAGTGCATTGCATTGTATGCGTTTGACAAAAACAAGCTGGAATACATCTGTGTATATGTGTGTACATGAGTGCGGGATGGTTGCAAAATATTCTGACAGCAGTTAGCTGAAGTACATTACCTTGGCTGCTAATTAGTAAGTCATTCAGTCACTAAATCACAATCAGATATCTGAGATGTACATAGTCAGTGTGGCAGTAACTGGTGGACAAGCAGACACTGAATGAAACTAATTGCCTTATGTTGTCTTCTGATCATAGTTATACAGATATTGATTTGGCTTGGCAAATCTAGTATGTATTTACATAAAATAAACTAAAAATACATCTATGTGACCATTGTCATTACTTGATATTTAAAGTCTGTTTAATTTTGCTTATAAATAGAGACATCAAGAATTGTTGTGGAACCTCTATAAAGTCTGAAAATCACAGTTAACTTAAATTCTGAAAATTATATCCAAGATTTTTAAATCATGTATTTGGTTTTGTGATATTTTAGTGGATTGTATTCAACTACTTCATATATCTGAAGTTAACAGTTTTTCAAACTAACCGTGGTATGTATTCTGAAGATAAAGACTATTTAGCATGTGCAATACAGTATGACCAGTTTACGTAAAATTGTAACCATATTTGAAGTTGACACTAATGTAATACTACCCTGCCATCTTTCACTTAGTCCCACCCGTGCACTTGCTTATGCAGCTCTCCTTTGCTTTGAAGTCACCAGCCACCACTGAATAGAAAAAACATAAAAGTGGATGCTTTGGGTTTGTATACCACTGTAACCTTTTCATTATACAATAATTAAGGTGCATAATGTTTCATTTTCTGATATCCACGGTGTCACAGAGGAGCCACAGCTTATCCCAGCAAGGACTGAGCACAAGACAAGGAATTAGTCCTGGATGGGATGCCAGTCCATTGTGGGACAACGTGTACATATCTACCCACACACAAGCTTTTCTCTCTTTTACCATACAATACATTTAGAGGTTTCTTCAGATATCAACATGTCTTGGGGATATGGAATGAATACAGAGATCTTGGTCAGCCCCCCCCCCCCAAAAAAAAAAAAAAGACAGAAGAAAGACTTGCAGACTTCACACAGAGGACACTCAGTGAGGAAATTAACCAGATAAACAAACACTGTGAGGAAGCTGTTAATAACTGCATCAGTGAGTTGTCTTTCCCATAATGAACTCCTATTTTGCTGTCAGAATGGAATCATCATCAACAGATCACAACAGTTAAAACTGATAATAAATATCAATAATTAGAAATCTACCCAATCTCCATCCATTAACAGATTACATGTACCACTTGGTAAATATCAAACCAATTATTTTAATGCCGACCACATTTTAAAACCTATGATTTATTTATTTATTTTAGTTTGCTTACCGAGGTAGTTTTACTTTCTTTGTCTATTGCCTAGATCAAATATATAGTCTGGCTACAGTTTACAGACAGTGCTTTTTCAGAAATGGTAGCTAACGTTTTCATTTTATCCTTCCATGGAAAGAAATAGAAATGTTACTCACTTTTAAAGTGTCCAGACGAAACATAACTGATTACTTCAGGGTTCTAGTCTCAGTACTGGGTTTTGAGTCTAGCAAAGATTTTGTATAACTTATCCATTCCAGTAACTTTACCTTAATTGAATCTTTGCATATTTAGTAACAAAAATTATCTTTGTTAAATGGCCTTTTTGTTTTGTGCACCTCTACTTCCTTGTTCACACTTTCTTCCTCACAGTCTTTCATGAAACTAAACTGTACTAAATGTATTCAGGGAAAAAAGGACTAGGAAATTAGTATCCAGATAGCTAACAATGTTGTATTTCGGCTTTTAGGGGTCGCCACAGCGGAACTCCAGTCCACTATTTGGCAGTTGATTTTCACGAACGCCGAAGTGCCAGCTTGATGTTCAACCTTCAATGAAGGCACGCCCATTTACATATGTCTTTCGAACGCCCACCCAACCGCGGGGAGGACATGCAGACTCCACACAGAAGGCACTCCCTGTACTCCAGCTGAGAATCGAACGGGAGAACCTCTTGCTGTGAGGCAACAACGCTACCACTGCACCACTACAGAGCTAACAATACTTCTGAATATTTATAATGGTCTTAGTTTGGTGCCTTAATTCCCTTTAAACAGTTTTTTTCTGTTAATCTTTAAAATAAATTTATTTTCATCCCACAATCGGGTCTCGACACCACCCTCTTCTTTTGCATTATAACCAGTGGATATGAGTCTTCTACACAGAGTGGGAAAGAGCCATCACATCCATTGTAAAAGTATGTGCACTAAATCTTGCAGTGCTGTTGTGAAATGGACAGCTTCCACAATAGCAGTATAGTTATATCGTACCTGAAATTTCTGAAACATCATGCATACAGTTTCACATTCTGTATATATCTGAGTGACAGCATTAAAAAAGGGATTTCTCACATATGGTGCAAGATATTTATTTGTACTCTACAAGTATCATCCAGCACAGCATTTGCATATACATAAAAGCTGTTCTCAAAAACTTTTACAGTTTGACAGCATCATCAAATTCTAAGAAATTATTTAAATATGTTCAGGTTACAACAGCACTACTTACTATATTTATATTTGTAACAGAAGTTCTCCCACAGTCAAAATCAAATTACTTAAAAACTAAAACTAGTACAGTTAGAGTGCAAATGTGATATTTGGCATACAACATGTACTTATATATATAATTTGACCAGTAAAGACATTGGGGGGAATTTAATAAAGCTTGCACGTTTTTTTTTGTATGTAGCCATCATGTAGTGCTGCTTACATGGGTACAAATATTTTTTAGATTTAGTAAGCGCTACTGAGTGGCGCGCATGCATGCTCTAACACGGAAACCTCCGTAGCATGCAAATCACCTCATAAGCAGGTGAATGTTATGCAAATAAGGCAGGCAGAGTGATCTAGCAATCAGATAGGCATCTGTCTAGACCCCATGTCAGTGTCTGTAGTGTATGCTTCAAAATTTCGTGTACAGGAGAGTAGACAGACAAAAGGTGTTGTAAAACTGGAGATATATGGATAGAAATTTCATACCACATGCACATATGAGCAAAGCTATTATCCTGTATGGGGGAAAAAAATTAAAGGAAATAAGTTAAATACA
The DNA here is from genome assembly GCF_019279795.1 of Protopterus annectens. Classification (NCBI taxonomy): domain Eukaryota; kingdom Metazoa; phylum Chordata; order Ceratodontiformes; family Protopteridae; genus Protopterus; species Protopterus annectens. The sequence continues at coordinate 532,564,158 of NC_056733.1, forward strand.
TTTTTTTTTAATAATCTGGGCATGTTTGCATGGCGTGCTGCAGTATGCAAACATCCTTTATAGAAAAATTTAAAAAAATTGGAAAAAAATGAATATTATTTGACAGAAATGTATTACAGGACTGTGCATGGAGTCCCTACAATGGTGCATTGGTGATGCTGCTAACATGGTTGGACTATGAAGCGTTTAGTTTCCAGGTTGTGAGCATGGATACCTATGCAAATGAGGTGGAGTTACTGAATAACAGAAAGGAGCAATTGTGTTCGCATATCCCCTTCATGTAGGCTTAGACCCATGTTGCTGTTTACACAGGATGTAGATGACATGGGGTGTGTGTGTTTCCACTGCCTTCTAAGCTCATTTCAGCTTAGGTGCACATTTTTGCATGGTTCACCACCTGGCTGAGCTTGGCCTTCCAGGGGCATGTGTCCACTAACTTCTAAGCTTTATTTACCTTCCATGTATGTGTTTGCATGGTGTGCCACCACACTGAGTGTGTCTGAAAAAAATGTATTTAATTAGTGTTAATCCTTGTGTAAGTTAAATAGGGTCAATAAATAATGTTAATTATATTGTAGGCAGGTGGAATGCATCACAGCTAGCCAATAACACATTCTGCACCAACCGCAGACCTCTATAAAGTATGCATACATCCTACATTATGATTTTTCCCCAATACTCTGGACCATTGGAGTACAGACTTGGGAATTTTGACTGAGAAAATGTTAGGAGCTGCTGCAGGTCTGCTACATCTGTATGTGCTAGATGCTGAAGTCAGTGATGCTGCTGCTGCTGACAATAGGCCTAGACAGTGAAGGAGGAGCTACATGAGCTGGCGATTGTAGAGCACTACAGTGTGGACAAAGACATACTACAAGAACTTACTGAGCTCTGCCACCCTCAACTCAGACCTAGAGCCAACAGAAGAGAATCCATGCCAGTGGAAACAAAGGTATGTGTAGCCCTTAGGATACTAGCTACATGTACTTTCCAAAGACCAACTGGGGACATGATGGGGCTCTCACAGGCATCAGCATCCAGGGTACTCCACCAGTTCCTGCATGCCATGCTACAACATGCCAGTGAGCGCATTTCTTTTCCCCTCATCGCTGAGGTGAGGGCCAGCAATATGCAACACTTCTACCATGTAGCACACTACCCTGAATCACTGGGTGCCATAGATTGCACTCGTGTACACATCAAAACACCACCCAGTGAGGAGGGTAGAATCTATGAAAACCTCAAGGAGTACAACTCCACCAACTGCCAAGTCATGTGCAATGCCTAGGGGATTATCATGAATGTGTGGGGTGGCAGCCCTGGCAGTTGTCACAACTCCCATATCTGGCACGCATCACAGCTGTACCAGATGTTTGCTGGAGAGACAGCCCACATGGCCATTTACTGGAGGATGCTGGCTGCATCCTGGAATGTGGGTGATGACACCCCTCAGAAATGCACACACACCCACGGAAGAACAACATAATGAAGCACATGCACAAACTAAGAACATCATAGAGTGTGCGTTTAGGTTTCTGACGTCATGGTTCCGGTGCCTCAATATATCTGGTGGAGCCCTGCAGTACTCTCTAGCCACATGTGCACATATGTTCACAGTATGTGCTATGCTACACAATATGATCCTGTGGAAACAGCTGCAGCAGGATCAGCAAAGAGAAGGGATACACAGCCCCCCCACCAGTGCCTAGGTCACCACAGCCATATTCACAGGAGGACTCGGAGGAGGAACCCCCTAATGATGTCCATGTAGAAAGATGTAGGCATGCCCAGTATACCCTGGCTTTGACTAAGACATTGCATAGCACATTCACTGACAACCTAGGGGTCCAAGAACTGACGCCTTACTCATACTCACATACATATAATAAAATTGATACCAGGCAACCCACACAACATGTACCTAGCCATGTATTGGCTGTATACTGCTTGCATCAGACAGTCAGCCCTGAACTACAGTTCTGTCAACTGCTGTGTGAAACAGATGAACAGTTGTGTGTTCAGTTCAAGCAGCTTTATTACACACAAACACATCAGGAATGAGGCTTTGTAACTTAAACTTAAATAAACTTATAAACATACTGACTACCACACTCATACATGTTAACACTGTGGCTGTTCTCTCAAAATGGCACTGCTGCCTGCATTTTCTCACTATTTATATGCATGTGCCTATATGTGGAAATGCTTCTTAAAGGTAAATACACATGTTCAGTTCTACATGCTGCATTCACAAGGTAAGTCCCTAACCAATACATATTGTAAGGATTACTATAATATAGTATTTATGTATGGATCTGCTGCATTAATGCTAGGAAATATAGTGGGCTATTTGGACACATGTAAAATCCACATTGGACTACAGTTATCCAGTCCACTAGTATGTGTTCCTTAATATTCACTAGGCTTCATGGTTGGAATATGCACTACATCAGTCAAGGGAGATGCTAAACACTGGGGTCACATGATAGTTGGACTACTGTGTATCTCAGCAGAACATGTGGTGTTGTTCCCTCATACCCAACATAGCAGTTTTCCCATATAACCGCTTTAACAGTAGGTCATCAATGGTATATCAGCAGTCCAGGCAAACTCAGGGCAGTAACACAGAAATCAATCACATATTGCATGTCTCACTTAATGCAGGAATAATGATGTACATATGTATGCTTTTGATTGTGTGATGAATGACTACTCTCTAGCTGATAGCTTGGGTGGCTCAGTGGACTAGGGAAGTTGGCATGAGTGATGTTGATGTTTCAAATCTGGAAGTACCCACAATGTTTGCATATGAGGTATTATTATGTTGGTGTTTTCACAGACTGCTAGTCTGTGTTTGGTGTAACATTATGAACCTCTGTCACATATTATTACATCAGACAGCTGGAGAATGTCATGGACATTTTGAGTGAAATGCAGTACTGCAGAAACAGGAACAGATGTCAGTGTCTGTAACACACAGAATCCCAGACTAGAGTGCAGGTAGGTGTGGGCTGGCATCACTTTATAAGTACTGACAGTCCCATTGGGCATGCCATACACTTAGTTAAACTGAGTGCAATCCTGTTGCCCCTGATCAAAATGACATGTTATGTTTAGATATGTCTATACATACATACATACATACATACATATATGTACACATATCCATCTATCACTATCTCTCTCCCACATACATAGTATATCTATCTCTATGTATTTGCAAATAGGTATACACCTATATATATATATCGATAAGTATACATCTCAGTCTCCCCATATATCTACATAACACATTTACATATCATACACACACAGCTACATTTATATATACATCCCTGTTATAAACAGATATGTGTGTGGATGTCTGTATTGTCCTACATACCCTAATAATGGTGAGTAAAGCTGCTCTATCATACATCTATAATGTTGCTCAAAGGATCCAAAGTTAGGGCTCAGCAGTACGTAATGCACTTACCTACAAACCACTGTGTCTGCTGGATGTCACCACATAGACAGCAACATGTGAGCAGGTGGTATAATGTATAATGTTGTCTATGCATGAATGGACACATTGTTCCTTTCTACAGGATTGCCCATTAAAGGTGCAAACAGCGACATATGGCCATACTGGTAACTGATATTAATTTCTAGAAGTCCAGAAGGTTTGATTTCAACTACTCTGTATAGGAAGCAGTGTTGGAGAAATGCATTATTACATTATAATAGTATGCACCCACGTTTTGTGTTTCCAAATGTTGTCAAGAGTCAATTTAAGAGAATCTCCAGCCTATGTAGGGATGTTACTGATAGGAATCTACAAATAGATCATATGGAAGAGTTATTTCAAGAGAGAGGCTACACTGCATCCTTGGTATGTAGTTTGAAGCACCCTGTCTTGGATTCAATGGCTAAAGATATGGGAGGTTCTACTGTCTCAAGACATCCTAAGACCAGATACAATCACAGGGCCCATCATGAGTGGAATAGGGTATTTTTTACCACAAGGTACACTAGTGATATTAAATATATCACTAGTATTATCAGGAAAAACTGGAATATATTACTTATAGATAATCAGTGCTCCAATTTAATAGGGGCAATACCTAGTTTTAGATACAGAAACAGCAAAAACCTAAAAAAGACTACTGTGTATTGATAAAACTAATTTGTTAACGTAGTATAGATAGACAAGTTTTAAGACGTGGCAACTTTCCATGCAATAGATGCAATATGTGTAAACATATAGTTAGTGATAGTCGGTTTGTTCATCCTCATCTCAATTATACATATACATTGAGTTTTTATGCTACTTGTGAGAGCACTAACTTGATATATCTAGCTACTTGCACAGAATGTACAGCCTTTTATATAGGCATGACCTCTAGGAGATTGAGAGATCGAATGTATAATCACATATATGACATTAAGAAAATAAATTTGAGTAATGCCCTAGCTAAACATGTTGCCATACATTCCAACCATGGTTTCAAGTTTAGAGTCCTGCAGATTGTAGGCATAAATAAAAGAGGGGGTGATAAAATGAATTACCTGGGGACTGTCGAGTTAAGGTGGATTTTAAGATTGAGAGCCCATGTTGAGCCAGGCTTGAATCAGTATGTTAGTATAAAGCCTGCTCTAACAGCATGTGATTGATTATTATGAAGCTGCTACTATGTTATTTTATTTTATTTAGTAGTCTATATACAAATATGCTTATTTGGGTTTTTGTCTTCAATTTTTGCTTTTGCTTTTCATCTATAAGATGCATAGTTTTATAAATTAAAGCATGAAACAATGTTATTTTATACATACATATTTTATGCAGTTATTTTTGTTTTTATTCTATTAAACTTTCATTCATTTTCTTTTTTGATATACTTGACTTCAGAAATACCTGATTTTAAATAACATATGTATATGCTATTATTATTGCTATTAATATTATTATTTTATTCTTGTTACCTGATCTTTTGAAGAGAGTGTTTTTTTGTGAAAGCTAGTAATGCTATATGCATTTTTATGTATTGCCTCCAGCTTAGAATGGGTTAATACATCTTCCCATGCTGTTTTAATTGTTTCAGCAGCTCATTTGATTTGTCTGTTAATTTCATTAATTAGTAGATGAATTAGGTTGCTGAGCATTGATGTAAAAACCTGAGGAAGCGTGTTGGATACACGTGAAAGCGCTTGTTATATTTGTAATAAAATAAGTTTTATTATTTATTCCATCGTGGTGGTCTCTGCCTGGTTGTTTTGTGGTAACTGTAGACATAGCTAGGATAATAACTGTTATCTCATTGTTAGGATACTAGATGCAAATAACAGTACCAAGCAATATCACTCTGCAGGCCACATATGCAGTTCAACACAAGCCAAGTTTGTGTAATCCACAAGTAGTTTGCCTGTAATCACATATAAAACAGACATCAGCTGTGGTGTGTGCGATAAGTATTGTGATCTACAGTGTGTAAGACTAAATAGTAAGGGGTTCTAATCTCACTGCAGGCCACTTGGTATGTGTGTGTGTGTGTGTGTGTGTGTGTGTGTGTGTGTGTGTGTGTGTGTGTGTGTGTGTGTGTGTGTGTGTGTGTGTGTAAATCTCTGCCAAACAGCTGAGAAACCCTCATTGACTATCAAACTGCAATGGTTACACAATTTTTGGCCCTGTCAGTTGCTGCTATTTTCCAAACTGCCCTCTCCTACAAGGCCTGATGATGTCATCTACCTTAAGACTACCAGCTGCCATTGTAGCACCCAACTTAAGCTGTGGTGCATGTGATATGTATTGTGATCTATAGTGTGTAAAACTAGATAGGTATGGGTTCTAATCTCACTGTAGGCCACTTGGTGTGTGTGTGTGTGTGTGTGTATGTATTTGTGTGTGTGTATGTATGTGTGTGTGTATGTATGTGTGTGTGTATGTGTGTGTGTATGTATGTGTGTGTGTGTGTGTGTGTGTGTGTGTGTGTGTGTGTGTGTGTGTGTGTGAGTGTGCATGTGTGTGCATCCCCCTGTGTGTGCATCCCCCTATCAAATAACTAAGAAACCCACAATGACTATCAAACTGCAATGGTTATGCACTTTTTGGCCCTGTCATTTGCTGTTGTTTTCCAAACTGCCCTCTTCTACATGACCTGTTGATGTCATCTACCTTAAGACTACCAGCTGCCACTGCAGCATCCCACTTAAGTCGTGGTGCATGCGATAAGTATTGTGGTCTATATTATGTAAGACTAGATAGGTAGGGCTTCTAACCTCGCTGTAGGACACTTGGTGTGTGTGTGTGTGTGTGTGTGTGTGTGTGTGTGTGTGTGTGTGTGTGTGTGTGTGTGTGTGTATGGCCATATGGCATAAATTTTATCACCTCAGTAACATAGAAAAACATAAGGTTTTGCAGAATTTTATTTGTAGTAGGTGATGTGGCCCTCCAAATGCCTGACCACAACAAGGCCTGCTGATGTCATCAAGCATAATATGTCCTAAACAGATAGTACTATCAGACATGAAGTGTGTTGAGTGCATCACGTACTGTGATTTGTAGTGTGTACCGTTACATAGGTCAACATACAGTCAACTTGCACTTTGTGTGTGCCTTGCTATGTCCTGTAAGCAGTCATTTGAAGTGGTGCTATCCTCAGTGTAGCCACGTTTGTGTGTGTGTGCCTGTTAGAACAATTTACATCAGCTTATGGAACTTCACTAACATAATTGCCATACAGCCATCACAATCGTAGACAACTGTATACCCTTATTTCCATGATCAGCACATATTTCACCAGTCCAAGACGGACACAAGCAGAAGCCCTCTGGTGAAATGACGGTTGCCCAGCCAATCATACAGATGGCATGTGCTGAGGTGCTCTGAGGTAATCTGCTTACCACTAGCCAGAGTTCTGTTTCAAAGGTGAGAAAGTCTGCTATACAAATGTCTCCCACCAGGATGTATTACTAACGTCACATACTAGGTTAATGTCCTTATTAATCCATGTACTATGCCACTTATAGATATGCAGCATTTACAATCAAGCAGGGTCACACATTGCCACATATGAAGGCAGAGATCACCTCTGAGTAGTCTATATGCCACAGGCTACAATGGCACTCATTTCAGACGATCTTCATTGAACATATGTTGAAGACATGAAGTTTCCTTGTGAGGAACCATACTGTTGTGTGCAAGTGCCAGTACTGCTTGGAAAGGTCCATTACCGAATGGCCATTGCACTCCAACGTTGGCATGCTGAGGGAAGATGACATGGAGGTTATGAGTATCTCAATTATGGGTGATTGTGCCATCAGCTATAACATATGATTCCCATCATACCACTGGGGAGACATGGTGATCTCAGGCACATTAGGTGTAAACCTGTGTGGCCAGGTCTGTGTGCCCATTTCTTTCACCCCTGAGTATGTACATCACATGTTGCGACTAATGTGCTACTTACCAGGTATATAGGTGTTAGTGATGGAAATGATACTACATAATATTTGCATGGAGTTTATGGTAAGTACTATGTCAGCAGGCATTTCTTCATCAATACTCTCTTGTAGAATATTGACATAACTCACAGACTCCATGAATGCTCACAGTTTGCAGGAATCAGCCAACACTGTTAGCCACAGACAGTCAGTATTTGCTTTTATTGTGGTTAAATGGATTCCAAGCAGTAGACCACCTAGGACTGAGCCCATTGAACACTGCTGCTTATAGATCAGCTATTGGAGGTGGATATCCCTATGCTGAGTATGTGTGCCATCAATGGGCCACTAAGTGACCCATACAATGATAGTATCATGAATGCCTAAGTGGGTGCTTTGTAAATGATGCCTGAGTGGGGATATAGTATGATGGGTTGGATCAGTCCAGGTGGTTGTAAGTCCTGATGTCCCCTCACCCAGGTCCTTGGTGACTGCCTTGAAAATGTCCACCCCTTTTAACAGTCATACTCCCCCTGTCAGACATCCAAACTGTCTACAGTCAACTGTGTGTAGATCACATATATGTGTGCTGATCAGCTCCATGATGAGTGCCATACAGATATGGATACTCAGGCAAAGAGGTTTATAGTTCTCATGGTCAGTGCATGTACCACCTCTGTGCAAGGCTATAACAGTTGCCATTGTCCAGTCAGCTGGGGTCCAGCCAGTGCTTTCAGTATGATTGCAAAGTGTTCTCAGTGGTGTTAGTAATCCATGACAGATCCCATGTAGGATGCAGCCTGGGATGTTGGCATGTCCAATAGATGCTGTGTATTCTCCATAGAGAGGCCATTTATGACCTGCTCAGCATACCTCTCAACTGTACATATTTTCACAGAATTCTTTTTTTTTTTGTGTTTTTGTTGTGTAAATCCTAAAACCTTTCAAAATAATAGGCAATAATTGAGGGAAAAACATTAATTAAATGGAGTTTAATTTGTTTTAAGACTCCCACATTTTCAGAAGAATGGAAAACCTAAAAAACCTATCATCTATCAAACTTTCTAAAGAGCAATATTATTTAAAAAATCCCTCCCTTGTCCCCCCCCATTTTTTTCTTTGTCCATTTTTTTTTGCTCTAAGAAGTTGAGAGGTATGCCTTCTCTGTAGATATGGAAGTTATGGGACAGGTTGTAGGAATGTATGTGTCACATGTGGTGGGGACGGGAGAGTGAAGTTGATGCAAAACATGTGGGACTACAGGATAGCTATGGGTACAGACACATTCTAAGTGGCATCATTATGTATGAGATCACCGACAATCTGGGCCTGTCCTTTGAGGTTACACATGTAACTACACTGTGTATTGTGGTTCTGCTTTGTGTGGGTGGCTAATTATGTCACTTACTGTGTCTACACAACATCATAACAGCATTAAGTGCTTGTTTTAGCTGAGGAGGTTGTCTCTCTCTTTTGGGGAAGAATCCCTCACCCCAATTGTCACACAGCAATGTCCAACTCTTATTGCAGAGCCTGATACTGGCAGCTGTCCTCCAGGCAGGTTTGCTGTGCCATGAGGAGCCAGTGAGGAGCCAGTGCTTCTGTCACATACAGCTGAGTTCATGCAGTTGAAATGCATGGCATAATGCATGGATATAGAGAGAGAGGTCTGCATACTTGCCTATCCCATCAGATTGGGGAGGTGCAGTCCAGCTATGTAAACCATCCCACAGGAGGCAATTAATGGCTTTGTTGAAATATATGTCTGTATTGTCTGCAAGGGGGATAGTGCTGGTAGTTTTAATGACACTGATCTATGGTCAGATCCCACCAGGGTGGACCTCACATTGGGGGGGTCACAGTGGTCACCCATATTGGTAAACACATGATGCAATACATTGGTTCCCCTTGAGGGGACGTCATGGCATTGCTCCAGGGCATTGTAGTTAAGGATGTAGACTAACCTTTGGGCAAGTGAACTGCAGCACAACTAAGCAACACAGCTCGTGGTCACTTAATGCCACCCCACACCATGGTGTAATGATATTTCTTTGACAGACACACGTGCATACAAATACTCTCAATGGGTGTCTGGATTCATGGATCTACTCCTGCAGCTGACTATTGCTTGATTATGTGACCTTCCAGTACTGAATGGTACCTGCAGTGTTTCCAGGAAATCACAGTATTTCATAAAATCTGGATGTGTATCTACCTTTAATGATTATAGGTTCATAGGTTCATAGGTTCATATACTTCATACTAGGCCCAAGGGCCAAGGGCATTTATAAGCCTAGCCCATGCTTATGTGGCTTTTTTGAAATAATAAATTATGCCTTCTATCATTTTGCTTGTGCCTGTAATCTGCAGTTGACCTGAAGTAATCCTGGGTATATCTTCTATCTCTCCCATCCATTGGTCAAGATTCCTTGAACAAGGCCAGAGAGGTGCTCCGCATCACATTTTTTGTTTTTTCTCCATAGGAGTCTCTGGTCTGAATCTGTCCTGTCCCTCAGCATGTTTTATTGCCGTGTCAAAGGTTTAAGTCTCCCGCCTTTGTTGTGGTTCTGAGGGATCTTTTTTTTTGTTGAAGCATATTCATTCATCAAATCTGGGTTTGACATGGCCTTATATGTCAGGCACAGGTCACCTCTGAGCAAGCGTATACACCACCTGCATTACCTTGAATACTGTCATTTTGAGGAGTGAAGATGTGGATGGATGCATAGTCTGGTATGGCTGTGGTGCTGTCCACAGCCTTGAACCAGATGTCCTTGACTGCACACATGTCTGCATCATCCATGGTGGGGATACATTCCACAGAGCAGGGTTCAGTGTTGCCATACCCACTGTGTAGCAGCATAAACATGTTGTTGTATAAAGATGGTGTTCTCATTGCCAACTTTTCCCTGAACAGTGCATCTAAGATGCATTGTGGGGATGTCAGTAGCAGTGGCTGATACTCCAAATCTCAGGGGTGAGAGATGAACACCATAACTGGTGAAGCATTGATGTCTGTTGTGCAAGGCATCCCAGGGAGACATGTAGTAGATCCCCTGACAATGACACCACATGCTAAGGCAATTATTGGCTTCTGTCAATTTCTGTGTATATGGAGCCATCATCCTAGGTGAGGGTCAACTGCAGCTGAAAGCTATGCATATATCCGCTAGAGACAAAGACTGGCTAGGCACAGTCATGTGTCTGCATACAGGCCAGTGACATATGTCCCTAGTCGTACACACCTGCAGGAACTATGATGTCAACATTATGTTAACTGATATCCCTTGATTTGCAGCAATGTGTGCTAAGGCCTATTGTGTCAACCCACAGACAGCTATATTTCCCATATGTAGCTTCTTGACACAGACATCAATGTGTCTCACAATGTAATCACCTCTGACTAAGAGGTGTGATTTTGTGTTTTGCCTCTGGTGGTTGACCAGTGAGAGAAAGTGGTGCATGCAGTATTATGTGCGCCATGCACTCCGGAGACAGGATTTTCTCAAGTGTCTGTTTGGCAATGTGCCTGGTTGGTGCAGGATGTGAGCTGTGCATGTTGGTATAATGCTCACTATCATATGCAATGACTGCTATTGGAGACACCATGGCAGCAAGGTTTGAAATGCAGTCACATTTGTCACACATTGTGTTTGTGTGTCATAGGAGTAGAGGGGTGGGATACTCCCAAAATCTCAACACCAGGTCCTGCAAAGGTAGGGTCATGCTGCCACACCCTTGGGTTTGACAGCCTGATATACAGTGTTTGTAGGCACACCTTGCAGTGAAGATGTGAATACCTATTCATGCATAGAGGACTTGTTCAACTTTGCTGACATTATGTTGGCCTTGCAAGTGTACAATGCCTGTCAAGCAACTAGACAGCACACTGGTTGTTGTGTGACATGATGTGGGGAAACAGACATGTTTTGGGTACATAACTGTACAGTATGACATGCCTAGGACATGTGGCAGGTGGACACACATTGGTCAAAGGTGGCCAGTCCACTGCAGTAGATCTCACAGCCATGCCATGCAGATATCCACCAGTAATCTGTTGAAGGGCAGGATGCAAAATTGTTGTGAAATTGTCACTTACGATGACTCACCGCCATTGTGCTGATTGTTACACCAAGACTTGACATCTATGTCAATAGACAGTGTACATTATATTGTGGTGCTACAGCAGTGCTACAGTCCTCCTCTTGTCAGTTCCCTAGTGACATACCACCAATCCTAGAACAGATGGCATAACACATGCAAAAGCCAACTGATTGCCCAGGTTGCTAATCAAGGCATCTCCCTGGAAAAGAGTGTGCGGAGCCTAAAGAGCCCTTCATGATGTGGGACAGCTATGTGGATGAACAAACAGGCTGTGTCCTGCTTGGCATCATTGGATTCTTAGTAATGTTTTGTGTGTGAAGACAAAATACATATCAGAGTATTGTATCCTATGTGAGAGTGGTGTTGGTGAGACCAGCAGTAGTAGTTGCCAGCCATGGGCAATTCTGTGGATTCCCATGCTTAACACAGTCTTCACAAGGTAATTGTGTCCTGCCAGTACACACTGCTTAGGTAGTGTCCAACTGCAGAATTCCTGTGTAAACCCCCCACCTTACCTTCAAAGGGTATACATATTACATTTCCCTAATGTGTTTGCCTGCACTCTGTACAGACACCTTGGATGACTGTCTTCTTGGAACATGCTTGAAGCAACTGCAATACTTAGTTGCACAAAGGACAACTAGCATGTAGTGGCAAGCAGTATCCCCAGATCTCTGACTCATGTGACATGGAATGCCATGAAAGTTGTTAACATGGATATGAGCAGTAACACTGTCATACACCTACTGACACTGGACCACACACTGCTTGTTATGCCCAAGGCCAAATCATGCCTACCGACTCTAACTGGTGGGCCCCATTGAGTATTACACTACACAGTGGATGATGGGAATATTACTCACTCTACCTACCATGGCCTGACAAGGTGTTTGACAATATTAGGCTATCAGGCCTTGCTGGAAACTGTGTAGATTATCTACATAGTGTTATGTCAGCTGGTGGATAGGCAAGTGTCTAGCAGTCATAATCTGGGAAGATAGCATTGGGAGACCTATGCTGCAATGACGCCAGTCACCAGTGGATTTCCCCAGACATGATTGATGGTGCAATCCTTCTAGCCATTCCCCTCTGTGCAGTCACAGCCACTGTCAGTGCCCTCTGACTGACTACATTAGCAGGCGATTGCATATCAGGAGCTGTCACTGAATCCCACACAGAACCAACAATTATCCAGGATGACCTGAGACAGACATTCAGTTGTTGTCTGAGCCACTGACAAATACTAAATGCCAACAACTGCACAATACTATCCTATGAAAAGTCATCCACCTCCAGGAAATATAGTAGTGTCCATGCACCACTCACAGTTGAGCCATTACTCATGGAATTATGGACACAGAGAGTAATGTAGCCTTTGACTGTCACTGGTCGGTAAGATGTGGGGATGCATTCAATGTTGCACAACCTAAACAGAAAGGTCTGTGATGTAACTCCCAGACTGTCATTGCCATGCTGAATGTGGCACTCATCACACCTATCATTGTGTACAATGGCACCCTTGCTATGTCACTACACAGGCATATCTTACAACTGTAGCAGCCACACAGGTTCCATGGTATAGCAATACACATTGCAGATAACATGTCCTATGGAGTCTGTGCCAAGACCATACATATGTAGTCTATCTCATAAATACTTTGGAGGGGATGTATATGGCTGCCATACAGGGAAGTGTCAGATCCCACTGTGTACCTCTTGCATATCCATGACAGGACTAACACATGTCTTACCTGTCCTACACACCTACACCATCACTGTGGTATAAATAGTACATGCTGGAGAGACAGGTATGTAACACAGACAGTACATCCTATATGTAACATATGTAACAGGCACCCCCATGCAAGTGAAGCACACATCTGATGTGATGCAGAACAAGACGATCATAGCTGTTGTTGGCCAAATGCCTGTACTGGACACAGGACATTTGTAGATGGGTCATCTCTAGCACCACAGCTTGTGGATGTGTTAGCTTCCAAAACCATGGTGACACTTGTCAAGGGTATCAAAGCTTTTCACAGATTAGGGATGCATGAATATGCTGAATGACGCCATTCTATTTGTTAGCCTGTTATATGCATATGGACTTATGGAGGCATGCACCTATAGTGATGTACCTTGCTGAAGACGTGCTGACATTCTATCCTGTGCTGTGATGTCTATGGCTTTATTGCCACTGTGTATCCATAGGTGTCCAAAACAGAATCCTGAAACAGAAGCATAAACAGGTCTGTGATATACCTTTCACTGTGTAAGTATAAAGCCATCACAACATCATACAACATAAGGTACACACAATTATGTGGCTTACTTATTAGAAAATGTCAACATACAGTATCTGTCAGTAACCAGTACAAGTGGCATGGCAAAACAATAATGCATTACACAAGTACATGTTAATTTATATAGTTACCCTGTGTATCAGACACATAGCTTCATTTCCCTCCATCTATGAGAAGGATGACAGGGATGTGGCACTGGTATCATCACTTGCACAGTGTGTTTTGTGGGGATGCAGGAGGCCTAGGCTGACTCAAAATGTTGACAGCATGTGTGTGAGTCAGGAAGGGAAGCAGGCAAGATGGACCATAGAAATGTGCCATGTGTGGCTGTAGGTGACCTGCATTTGACAGTGGTGTGTAAGTGTGTGCGTGAACACAGTCAAGCTCAGTTCTGGCTATACATGTGCGTATGTTGGACAGCTTTGAACTGTGCATGGTAGAGCTGACAGTTCACCATCTCCTGTCCCAAACACTGGAACTGGCTCTGCCAGGAGTTGCACTGGCACCTCCATATCCAAGGTCAGAAGCAGTGCTAGTACCTGATGGTGACTGCTGTCTGCTGTGACCATGCCTTCCATGGGACCACCCAGGAGCATGAGCTCATGGTCCGCCACATCTTGGTGTGGACAGCACACTCCTCTCTGTAGCACTGGATGTACTACCAATATGGGATCGTGATTCTGCATTGCCACATGGACTCTCAACAGATGGGCAATTGACCTACATCCATGAGGCCAATGCTCAACTCCAACCACATGTTTCAGCACAGACAGTGTGCGTTTCAAGACAGATACTGTCTCAGCCCTTCTTCTTTCCACTGCATCAGTAAACCGATCTAGGGTATCACCAATGAGGTGGAGGTAGTCACCAATGTCAGACTGTGCTGCATCCATAATCCTGAGCATACATCTGGAGCTTCTTTCAGAATGTGCCTGTGCCTTCATGATGGCCCGAAAAATACACCAAATGAAAGAACCATGATGCGACACCTCCAACAGGTGGTGGAAGGACAGCAGGCCTCTTATGAGCACCCATATCAATCTGCCTGTGTGGAACCTCACCAGATCTCTGGCTATGTCCAGTGTCTACACTCACTGGTGCCATAGTTGCCACACTTTCCTGTTCAATGTCTCCACCCTCTGACTGTCTAATATCTGTGGCCTCCAGGGACTGGGTATATGTATGCATACTGACTGTGTGCAGTGACAATGAGGGCAAAAGAGTGATGTCAACCTCTGGGACAAATTCAGCCCCTGAAATCCCCACCTGTGCCTCACTGTGGCCACCATCATCATCATCATTAGAGTCTGACGAGACATTGACATCAGTTTGTGTAAGGGACAGAGAGACCAACCTCCCTGGTCATCTGTGATAAGAAAGGAAAGCACATTACATTAATACCTACACTATTATTCTCTGCAGTACTATATTGTAATATATGTACAGCTTTATACACTGTTGGCAGTTTTACAGACCTGTTGAAATCACAACCTCATATAGTAGGACAAGAGGACATTACTCTTCCCATAAACAGCTGCAGTTACTTGTAAATAACATTTCTTTACACAGCAATCTTATCAGCAGCAATGAGGTATACTGTTGACATTTGTGAAGACTGCACAGTTGACACATATGACAATCTGCAATTTCCTGACAATATTGTCACATCTGTCATTGTGGTCATACCTACAAGGTATATGTATGACTGTAACATGTGTACAGTCAGAAAATATCTGTGCACTTGGCAATCATGCCAACAGTACACCAATCCAGGCAGTAGGCCTGGGATGAGACTGTAGGGATTACATTGCTGTAAACCTACATCCATAACAAAACAGTGTCATGCTTACTAAGAGCAAGACCATGGCTTAGCCTGATACCTGAAGGACCTATGAAAAGCTGAAGGAGAGGTAATGTCAGTACCACCACATGTTGTACCACAACAAGGTAATACATCCATATATCTCACATTTACAGTAGCTACTGTGTTAATTGTTATATTGGTCAACATCTGAGCATGAAAGTCAAACCATAGTTAAACCCCCACAAAAATACACAGACCTGACATCCATGTAAGAGTATGTAAACCCTGACACACTGAATGCTACAGTATTGCAATGGTGATCAAAGTAAGTTTACCTACACGCTCCTCTGCCATGGAAACTGTGGTGCCCACATCCACAGTGTACAGTGGGATGGATGCTTGGGACCTGTCATATGTGCCTAGGTTCACCAGGAATTCCTCAGTGGCTGAGAATGGTTGTTCCACTGCAGGCCCTCCACTGGTGATGCCACAATACCTGGCTACATCTGCTGCTCTTATGCATGCAGCATCGATCTTGTCCATTGCACAGTGTTGAACCTGTTCATATGTCCTGCTTTAAAGACCTGTGGCATTCACATCATGGACAAGCTCACCCACAATGCTGCCCGCTGTTTCCTGTTTTGCCTCCCCCTGGACAGTAGGAGCTCATGGTGTTGCCGGAGGCCTTCAACTATAATATTATTCTCCGCATCTGTGAAAGGTGCATGGCATCTTGGGTACATGTTTCCTGAAAGAGAACAGAATGGGAACACATGTCAGGATCACATACGTGGAAGTACACTATGTAAAGATACAGCAAGAACAGAATGGTTGGCAGTATCCACTGCTTGATCACATGTCATATTCCACAGTGTGCAAACATACTAAGTGTGTGGATACAACTAAGATACTAGTGATATTCAGCTATTCCCATGTGTGCCATGACACATACTGCTGTATGATCATACACCCACCACTGGAGTTTATTGTACTGTGTCAACTAGGAGCTACCCCCCTGATAATATGTCAAAACAACAGTGCCAAACAAATAGCAGTGTACTATTACAACCACTGTAAAGGGAAAGTCCCATGAGACCAGTGTGCCACATTGACAAAAGACATTCCACCCTTGATATATTGTATGTCCACTGTAGGTGTAACACATCAGGAGATCAATCACATGTCATTAACACAATTCTAAGAAAGGCTTAATACTGTAATACCTATTCTCTGTAAGTATATTCTCACATGTGCATCCTGTTGTAAATAAATGGGTTATATACCTGCTGGAGTGAAAAACTTCTCTGTTGATATGTGGTGATATTTAACTTTATGCAAACATTTGTTGTGTGTGCAGAAAGTCACATACAGAATGGTTCTCCATAGTCAGCATGTTTGCCTTTTAACATGCTACTCATTATCAGGTGATTGCCTCTTAACCAGTAGTTCTGAAATGCTAATTGCAGCCAACACAGCTGATTTGCACTATCATCAGCAATGCAACCACTGTGAAAGATATAAGGCCATGTAAGGACAGGAGCAGAGAGACAAAAGAGAGACTTTGGAGTGATTAAGTATCATTTGTCTGCATTTCCTTGCTGCCTTTAGCTAATTCCACCTAAAATGCTGATTTTTTAGACTTTCTGTGATTTAAAAAGCTTGTTTCAGCTACATAGTGTACTTATTTTACTGCCTGCACTTTAACAAAGTTATTTTTGTGTTTAAATTACCTGTTTAACTGTTGTAGGCTACACACTCAAATGTAATAGCCATTTCTGTGCATCTAAAGTGTTTTTTGATTGTATCTGCTTTATTTTCTGAAAAAAAAAATAAATAAAAAAGAATACTTGTTTTCCCACCTTTCTAAGCTAGTATAGTCCAGTTTTCAGGTTAGTGCTGAATTCAGGGCTGTGTTACAAGTTTGTGTGTTTTCCCATACCTTACTTGGATAGAAGGAAGTTTCTCTGTTCACATGTGAGAGAGCGGAGCGTTGAGCAGCCTATAGTTCCCTGGAGGAGTGGTTTCAGCCCAGAAATTAGTAGTTTATTGGCCATTTTGGGCTAATTTCTATCTCATTCATTTCCCTGCTATAAAACCCGCATTTGCGAGGTTTTTGCACTTCTATACAGCTCAGCAAGCTCCTGCCTGGTGTCCTGCAGTGTTCTACAGCAGCAGAGACAAAAGGGAGACTTTGGAGTGATTATCATTTTTCTGCATTTTCTTGCTGCCTTTAGCTAATTCTGCCTAAAACACAGATTTTTTTTAGAGTTTCTGTGTTTTAAAAAGCTTGTTTCAGCTATATATTGTACTTATTTTACTGCCTGCACTTTAACAAAGTCGTTTTTGTGTTTAAATTATCTGTTTAACTGTTGTAGGCTACACACTCAAGTGTGATACCCACGTCTGTGCATCTAAAGTGTTTTTTTATTGTATCTGCTTTATTTTCTGAAAAAAAACAAAAAAACAAACAAAAAATACTTGTTTTCCCACCTTTCTAAGCTAGTATAGTCCAGTTTTCAGGTTAGTGCTGAATTCAGGTCTGTGTTACAAGTTTCTGTGTTTGCCCATACCTTACTTGGATAGAAGGAAGTTTCTCTGTTCACCAGTGAGAGAGGGGAGCTTTGAGCAGCCTATCTGTCCCTGGAGGAGTGGTTTCTGCCCAGAAATTAGTAGTTTATTGGCCATTTTGGGCTAATTTCTATCTCTTTCATTTTCCTGCTATAAAACCCACATTTGCACAGTTTTGCGTGCTGGGCAGCACAGGTTAGCTAAGGTATAACTATTCTCGTCTCCACAAAGTCTACTCTTCAATTTTTCCATTGGAACTAGACAAACTTTCAACTTAAGCACTCAAACCATTCACTTCTCAGCCCGGCACTTGCTCAAAACCCATAGGAAGCACTAATAAACCTTAGCATTAGACCCCCTTTTACTGGAGAGAAGGACAAGGCTCTCTATTCGACCTTACCAGCCAATCAATAAAACAGTTCACTGTTCCTATCCCAGCATGTCCAAAGGGCAGTTTCAGGTGTACTCTCCAGTTCAACTGGTGAATCTGGGCATTTTGAGGCAATGTTACAACTGCCTCATGTGCACAGACTACCCTCTCCTCCTACCACCAAACACTAATGCATGCAAGAGATGCAATTATACAGCCAAACTGGAGGCTAAGCTCTCTCAACCCAAGACTGGACCAGACAGTCAAGAGGAGAAGGGAACTACTTGCATCACACCACCAGTCTCACATAGATCTATGAAACCAGCACTGGCAAAAAACACACATAAATACATGAAAACAAACTCGGAGGCTCTAAATAAAAATCTGCAAAAGCAACAGAGACCTCCAAAGCAGACACCCAAGCAACCTCCACCCCCCAGCACAAACCATGAAACACATACTTCACAAAACCAGTGTGCCACGCAATAACAGCCCTTAAGGCAAAATAACATACCCAGCACACTAGTAATAGGTGATTCTATAGTCAGGTACACTGACGTCGCACTCACTAGGCTAAACAAGGAGAAGGTTACTGTTAGCTGCCTGTCAGGTGCTAGGATCCGCCACATAACACAAGCACTCAGGTCACTCCATAACAAGTACAAATATGACTCTGTCATTGTC
The DNA here is from genome assembly GCF_019279795.1 of Protopterus annectens. NCBI lineage: Eukaryota > Metazoa > Chordata > Ceratodontiformes > Protopteridae > Protopterus > Protopterus annectens. The sequence continues at coordinate 532,583,410 of NC_056733.1, forward strand.
CATGTTGGTGTGAATGACCTGAGCCATACCTCCCTGGACTACATGAAAAGAAACATGGAAGAGCACTCTGATCACATAGCCCAGGCTGGTATGACCCTGACCCTGAGTAGCATCCTGCCCTTTCCAAGAATGATACCCCGGTATAAAGAAAAAAATATCAATTTCAACAATTGGCTAAGCTTCTGGTGTCATTCAAAGGGGATCCAGTGTCTGTCAGCCTGGGATGATGTGCTCGACAAGCCACACTGCTTCGCTAGAGACGGCTTACACCTGTCACCCTTAGGCTTTTGAATACTGGCTAAGGCTCTTGCCACCCCCATAGTGCCTTTTTTAGGCAAGGCTCAAAAGACAAACCCACCAGCGTAAATAGCGCAAGTAACAAAAAACTGATGGTAATGCTGCTCAATGCCAGAAGTCTAAACCTCAAAATACATGCACTTGAGGCACTCATCAGTATTAAGAAAAATCAATATATTTGCAGTAACAGAAACCTGATTTAAGGCTCCAAAGAGCACCCCAGAACTACCAGGCTACAGCTCATACCATACATTTCGGCCACAAAACCCAGACCGAAATATAAAAGGCAGGGGCATATCCATATTCATCAAGGATACCCACACCTCCAGGTTAGTAGCACAGCACGATGCTTCAGAGATCATCCACGTGCAACTAACAATGGGCAAAACTGCAATTCAAATTGCAGCTTGCTACAGATCACCCACCATGTCCCAGGACCCCTATTCTGCATTTCTGGAAACACTGGGAAACATAAAGGTCCTACCAAACACCCTGATATTGGGTAATTTCAATTACCCAAACATTACCTGGGAGAACTACTCAAGTACTAACTCTGTTGTCCAACATTTCCTAGAATTTATAAACTCAAACACCCTGGATCAACTGGTCAACACCCCCACCAGAGGTGACAACATATTGGACCTGGTCATCACCAACATGGGCAATCGGTGTTCCACACTGGAGGTCAACCCCTCGCTGGTTAGATCTGACCATAAACTAATCACTCTGGATATCCACATTCCACCCCCACCCCGGTCAAAGAAACCACCATGAAAAACTTTTCAAAGGCAAACTTCATGTTACTTAAGTCTGAGGTGGAAAGTTTCAAAGCCCCCATGCAAAAGGATAACGCTGCCCAAGCTGCAAAATCCTTTACTAATGCACTCTATGGGCACCTAAAAGAATGCATGAATCATGCTATCCCAAGCAAAACTATGACTAACTCCTCCAAGAAAAGGAAACCAGTCTGGTGGACCCTGCCATAAACAAGCGATACAATAGAAGGAGGAAACTAGTACAGAAAAGAGTAAAATCCCAAGAAGGTAAGACATCCCTGATCAGTATCATCAAGAAACTATGATCCCTCATAAAATCATCCAAGGCTAGCTTCAAAAGAAAAATTGCCAAGGACTCCAAAGATAACTACAAGGCATTCTTTAACTATGTCAAGAATCTTAGTGGCAATTCTTAGATCTGCTCGGAGTTAGTGCAGAATGACACAAAATACACTGAACTGACCGATATCACCAACCTCCTGGCAGACAGGTTCAGTGGAAACTTCATTCACTCTCACCCCAAAAAGGGCCCATAACCATACCAGAAGAATGTAGTGCCCCTGAAATCACAGACACTCAGGTTTAAACAGCCCTTTCCAAAGCCAAAAACACAGCATCAATGGGACCGGATGGTGTCCCTGGCTGCGTCCTGCACAAGCTCAAAGATGAACTAACCCCTCACCTAAACACACTGTTCAGACTCAGCCACTCCACAGGCTACGTGCCCATAGAGTGTTGCACAGCAATGGTTATTCTGATCCACAAAGGTGGAGCCACAACTGACCCCAAGAACTATCACCCTATAAGCCTGACTAACTTGGTCTGCAAGGCTATGTAGCACATCATCATGGATCTCATTAACAGAGACATTGGGAACCTCCAAACACTGGACCCTACCCAGTTTGGATTTGTTAAGGGCAGATCATGCTTCCTAAACCTGGTGGACTTCTTTGAGACAGTTACCAAGGCTATAGACAAGGGAAAGGTTGTCCATGCAGCCTATCTAGACCTCGCAAAGGCCTTCAACACCATTCCCCATTCTGGTATTATAGACAAGCTCACCAGCCTGAACATAAATCCCTACGTCAGGAGATGGGTTGCCAACTGGCTAACGGACAGAACCCAAATGGTAAGAGTTGCAGGAGCTAGGTCTGACTCTAAACCAGTTACAATTGGCACGCCCCAGGGCTCAGTCCTATGACCCCTCCTGTTCGGCATATATTTCTCAGAGGTACAGGCAAGCACAAGAGGTCTATGGCTGACCAAGTTCACAGACGACTGCAAACTAGGGGCTATAATTGACTCTCCAGCTGATACAGACATCCTCCAAGAGGGTCTCACTGAAACAGATACCTGGTGTCAAAACCATGGCCTCAAGCTAAATGCCAAAAAGTGCATAGTCATCCCCTTTGGAAAAAACAAAGTACCCACAAACTACCACATAGGTGGTAGCCCCCTAAATATGGAAGACGTAATAAGGGATCTGGGGACCGAAGTAGATAGTAATCTCTCCTTTGATAATCACATTGCCAAAGTGGCTAGAACATCCTTCTATGTGGCCCACCTAATCACAAAAGAGTTTGCATCCAGATCAAAAGAGGTCATTGTGCCCCTCTACACATCACTCATCAGACCCATCATAGAGTACAATGCCCCATTTGGGATATACCTTACAAGACATCTGCAACAGCTGGAAAGACCACAGAAGTACTTTACCAAGAGGATCACTAGCCTCAAACAGATGCCCTATGCAGCTCAACTGAAGAAACTCCAGCTGTACTCAGTTGCATACCGCCTACTCAGAGGTGATCTCTGCCTGACTTACAAGGCCATGTCCAACCCAGAATTGATGGACGTGCTCCACCTAAAGAAAACCATATCCCCTTGAGCCACACACTCTAGGGATCTAAACCTCACCACAACAATAAATAGGATGTGCTGGAGGGATAGATTCCTGTCCCAGAGACTTCCCATGCTCTGGAACAAGGTTCCAATCTACATTATGCAGAGGTCCTCAGTAACACTTTTCAAGAGAAACCTTGACGAGTGGATGGAAAATAGAAAGTTTACCTGGGGATCACTTCAATGGCTCTGCTGACCAGAGACACAGAGAACTAATCTAAGGGGGTAGCAAAAGCCAACACAATTCCGGCTAGGCTTATAAATGCCTTCGGGCAGATAGCCTAGCACCTACCTATGAACCTATGAACTTATCTTGTAGATTAGATGCCCTTTCTGATAGGTTATGCTGACCATTACTGGGGTGAGGAGACTACGTCATCTCAGAAGGTAGGTCTGTAGCAGCTACTGTTACACAGAGATGTGTGTGCTACACGCTGCATCTGCTGCTACTGGTAATAGACATAGGCAGAGAGTATGAACACTTTGGAGGACAATAAACTGCAGGAGTAACTGCGTGATCTGTGTCAGCCTTATAGTAGAGGCAGAGCCAGAGTGACGGTATCCATTCCTGTCCAATTAAGGCATGTGTTTAAAGTAAGCATGTTAGGCAATGATATCATTAACAGAGTACTAGATAGCATGTTTGTTGTGCCCTTGAGCAGCATAGGGGATAAATATAACATTATGTCCACCATTTAGGCAACTCTCAGGCCACGTTTTACAATCTGCTACTCATTTGGAGAGCATATGCTAGCAGCCCTTGTTACAAGCAGGAGCTTCATATGTGTATATTAGTTGTGCAGCTGTGCTAATCTGCACTGTGAGTTTAAAAGGATTGTGTACTGTACTCTGATAATAGTAGGCCTCATTTGCATTACCTGAGCTAAACTCCTCTGTGAATGCATATTAATGCATGACTTGACACTTTCTGCACTTATAGTTTCACTATAGGGATATGTGATGTGTGTTCCTATCTGCAGGCCTGTGACTTCCATCAGTGACAAGCAGACATTTCATTTGAAATGCATTGTCTGGATAAAGAGTGCATGACTCAGTCCAGTAATGTAATTTAAATACTACACACCACTGGATTTGAACCCAGGAGTGTGTGTGGCAAAATGTACTGTTTTGCAAGGCATTTAACAGACTGAGCTACTGAGTCATTGTTACAGCAAGTGTATTTGAAGATATAAGTATACACATACAGGCTGTGACATAACTTTTTACAGCCAACATTATGTACATGAATTTATATGGATGCATTTCTGCACAGAGGTCCCAAATGAACAAGTATTTTCCCAATAATGCCTTTACAGATGTATTTGTAAATGTTGCAGAATAAAGTAGACATTTAATTGCTATAACAGATGTCACTTACATCCATTATTCTGTGTTTGGCTTTCTAGTGGTGTATTCTTGCACAAGACCCCAATTTTTCCATTTATCTTTAAGCAAGTTTGTGCAATGTGGCTTGATGTGAAGTTCTGTTTAAACACACTTATTGAGTGTAACTTGCAATTACTATGTTTTGCTTAAACTACCTATTATGGCAGGTTAATGCAGTGGTCTCAGGTGTGATGTTTTTGGGTTTGAAATAAGGTACAGGTGTTTATTTTGTACATGTTTATTATTTAAAACACATATATCAGTATAGCTCCATTTAGCTGAGCTTAACAAAGCTGCTCTACACGGCATGTACCACAGCATCACGCTAAAAATATATAAAGAAAAGAAAAATGGTGAGATAGGAAAGTGATGAAATGGGGTGCAAGCAGGGGGTGGGGCATAGTGTAAGGCAGGTAGGTATGTGCAGGAAGGGTGTAGAAAAGAACCATAGCTATCCATTTCTTGTACAGCAACAACTGTGCACTTTGATAGAATTTGTAGATGACTTTGGGCTCTAACCCTAAGTCTACGAGAGAGAGGGGTGAGGATAACATAATTGCATTGTTAAACCAATTGGGCCAAATTATGTGTGTCCAGTGGACATGTGTGCATAATGGAGAGCTATGTATGGGATGATTTTTTTTTTTTTTTTTGGTATGGGTGAGAGTGGAATGTTGGGGAAGGGACATAGGTATGTGTGACGGAGGTAAGTTGGGTAGGTGAGGAAGCTTTTGCAGACAGACAAGACAGCAGACAGGGGTGGTGTGTGACACATGACGGGGTAAACACCTTGGATGGGGAGGGTGTTGTGGAATCTCATTCCAATGTACCTTCACAAGGTAGCAGCATGACTCTCATCCCCACCGATGGGACTGTTGGCACTGCTTCTTCACTGCCCCGAGGGTGGCAGTAGTGGAGGCTGGGCTCCGGGGTGAGCCTTCCCCACCAGGTCAGCCATCATGCTTTCCATTTGATGCAGGCATCATCCAAACCCATGGTAGATGATCCCGTGCACCAAACCTGGGAGTTCATCATGGGTGACAACTCCCCCTCCACCACCTTTCGCAAAGGGGGGCCCATCCCCATCCCATGCAGTGATACTACCCAACTCCACAGGCAGTGTAGGGCAGCAGAGAAGGCACCATCAGGCTGAGTTCCAAACATGCTGGGATCCAGTGCCATGGCTGGAGGATTCAGTTACCTATTATATTCTCGAAAGGTGACAATGTCGAATCCGACATTGTCGACACGAGAATAGTGAAAGTGCAGAATGGGAAAACAGAAATCTCTGTAAGGGGAGATTTCCATTTACTTCAATGTAGTGCGATCTCAGAGTTGGTATATTTAAATAGTGGGGGCATGTGGGGGCACAGACCCCCATGTGGGGGGTGCAGGGGGGCTTGCCCCTGCCTACTCCCTTTAGATTTTCTTTTTTTTTTTTATTTATTTTTTGTAAACATTCAAAATTTTAATAGTTCATTCATTAAAGGTCGACCTTTAGTGATTTGAACCATTAAACTTTCGATGTTCTGATTTAGACCCGGAGGATTCAAGGTTGGTGGATCACAAGGAACCGCTGGGAGATTTATTTCCATTACTTCAATATGCGCTGCTCAGACCAGAGTTATTTAAATAGTGGGGGGGGGGGGGGGGGGCAGACCCCCCCATGTGGGGTGTGGGGGCTGCCTACTGCCTTAGATTTTCTTTTTTTTTTTTTTTTTTTTTTTTTTTGTAAACATTCAAAATTTTTAATAGTTCATCATAAAAATTTAACCTTTAATGATTTGAAAAATTAAACTTTCGATGTTCTGATTTAGACCCGGAGGATTCAAGGTTGGTGGATCACAAGGAACCGGCTGACCTTGACATGCTGTAGTAAGTTAGTTATAACAATAAGTTAAGGTTAGTAATAACCAAACCTATATTAGTATTAACAGAATGGAACATAATATTTATTAATCCAAATACATACTAAGGTATATTATGTGTAACACAACATTAAGCAATATGACAGTAAATATTTTAACAGCAGGCCAGTATGAATTAAACCATAAGGCCAATAAAACAGTTAGTTTAACAAAGCATGTTAGTATTAAATCATAATAATAAATAATAATACATTAAATAAGATAAAGGGTGGGGTGAGAGAGAGAAAAATATACCATTAGTTACCTCAAAGGTAATATTACTGCAAACTGTTAAAGGCGCAGTAGTACAGTAAAAGCAAACACAAACACACACAACTACAACAACCATTTGTGGATTCACATAACTTACACTACACCCAAAAAATAGCAACATAAATATATAGTTGGAAGCCACTTTGCCAAAGTAAAAGCGTTTATTTCAACCACTTATTCACGAACAAAAAAAAAAAAAAACACAACACATGAGACGCCTTTTTAAAATACCAAAACAGCAATTGACTTCATCAGATGACCAGTATATCCTTCTAAACTATCAATTTATATGTATATGTACCTCTTAATTACATATCCAATAACATTCATTATCTAGTTAAATGTTAATCAATTAACAAAACGGTTTGAAACTTGTATTTAAAACCTTTAAATATTCAATTCATAAATATTCTGTGTTAAAAATTGCCCCTTTCAAAACAAATATAAATATAATATAATAATATATAATAATTTATATAATAATATAATAATTTATTTATTAAACAGTTTCTCTTATTAAAAATATGTTATAAACACTATTTATTAAAACTGTTTGTTAAAAGTTACATTCAAAGACATAAAGCCATTCATTTGGATTATAGCTGCCCTCTATTGGTAAGCTTTATTAATGATCTGCTTTTAGCTTCATTTAAAGTTTTGCAGATCTTAATTTTAATAATGGTAAAATGGAAATATTGTCATTCAAGCCAGGAATTTTTCTGGCATCTAAGGTTATTTGCCACCACAATTCTCTATATTCTATTTTTTCCTCCCAAAGGCCACCTCTAATATCATTAGACATAATTAACATATGGCTGATGGGCTTAGTATTAAAATATAATTTTCTATATTTTAAAGGAGAATTCATTCAACAAATACAAGGTGTAGCGATGGGAGCGGCGTGTGCCCCGAACTATGCTAACCTTGTATTGGCCAATTGGGAAAAGAAATACAATTTGAATTCAGAATTTAAAACCTGTTGGACTTTGTATAGGAGATTTCTAGATGATATAGTAATTTTCTGGACTGCTGGAAGAGAAAAATTTAAGGAATTTTTAAAATATATGAGTGGTACTACAAAATTTTTAAAATTTACCCACAAAATTTCAGAAAATGAATTATATTACTTGAATTTAGAAATATATAAAATAGGACAAAAACATGAAACTAAAATATACAGAAAAAATACATTCTGTAACTCCTTTTAACACTTCGAAAGCGCACACCCCATACATTGTAAAATAAATATTGTTAAAGGTCAATTTGTTAGGGGTAGTCACATGACAAGTTCAGATAATGATTTTAGAAATGAATGTGAACTATTAGAAAAGATGTTTATGGAGAGGGGTTATCCCTTGGATTTTATCAAGCAAATAAGGAGAGAAGTGGAAGAAGGAAGGAAAGATAAATTTTCTCCTATTTATAAAAATAAAGAATTTAGTGATGAGAATAAGAAAACGAATATGAACAATAAGGAAGATTATCAAGGGTTATTCCAACAGGCTTTAATATTTGAATATAATGGGTTAAATAATGGTATAAAAAAGATATTTTGGAAGGAATGGGAGAAATTCACAACTCTTACAGATATAGAGAATTTATCAAAAATACCTAGAAAAATAATTTATAAGAATTCCCAAAATATAAGAAATATTATAGAAAATAAATACAATTTTAATAATAATAGAAATAAAATAGGTACATATAAACGTGGACGTTGTAGCCAATGTACATACATTATAAATAGGGACAGCCATTATTTGGAAAGTAGAAAAATATTGCTTTATAATTCAGAGTATTTTAATTGTGAGTCCAAAGGTATAGTTTACATGGCTTATTGTGAGAAATGTGGATCCTTCTATATATGAAAAACTGAGAGAATGTTAAAAAGAAGGATCTACGAGCATATGTATGAAATAACAATAAAAAAAGAAAGCAATGCTTTATATAAACATAGTAAGGTATGTCCAAGTTACAAGTATAAATTCATGGTAATAGAGCTAATTAAAAATGATATTAGAGGTGGCCTTTGGGAGGAAAAAAATAGAATATAGAGAATTGTGGTGGCAAATAACCTTAGATGCCGGAAAAATTCCTGGCTTGAATGACAATATTTCCATTTTACCATTATTAAAATTAAGATCTGCAAAACTTTAAAAGAAGCTAAAAACAGATCATTAATAAAACTTACCACTAGAGGGCAGCTATAATCCAAATGAATGGCTTTATGTCTTTGAATGTAACTTTTAACAAATAGTTTTAATAAATAGTGTTTATAACATATTTTTAATGAGAAACTATTTAATAAATAAATTATTATATTATGTTTATATTTGTTTTGAAAGGGGCAGTTTTTAACACAGAATATTTATGAATTGAATATTTAAAGGTTTTAAATACAAGTTTCAAACAGTTTTGTTAATTAACATTTAACTAGATAATGAATGCTATTGGATATGTAATTAAGAGGTACATATATATATAAACTGATAGTTTAGAAGGATATACTGGTCATCTGATGAAGTCAATGAATAGACAAAAATGCTGTTTTGGTATTTTAAAAGGCGTTCATGTGTATGTGTTTTATTTTGGATTTTGTTCATGAATAAGTGGTTGGAATAAACGCTTTTGGCTTACTACAAGTGGCTTCCAGTGGACTATTCTCTCCATATATACTGCGTTTTTCTTGGATTTTTTTGGTTTTATTTGGCAGTTTCCTGACTTACTTGATTCTCTGTAAAATATATAGCATTCCAGGTAATCATGTATGTGGTAATCATGGAACAGACAGATTAGGCAGTTATAATTACACTACAAAAATTGTGACAGTTGAGAGATATGTTCGTGTACATTAAGTAAACAAGACAGCTATCATGCCTTAGTTTGCAGGCATGGGAGTAGTACCCAAAAGCTGTGACTGCATGGGATGTCTGCAAATAATGTAACAGTTGACTGCAGCAACTTAGAACAGGGATGCAATGAATACATCCTAATGCAAAAATGAAGACAGGTTTACTTAGGAAAATACAATGCTGCTTAACACTTTATTGGTGCTGCTGTTTTTGTGGTTCGGTCCAAGTTTTGGTGCCGAAAAGCATGGTATGAGGTATAACCTGGTAGTGCTGGGGTGCTCTCAGGAGCCTTGAACCAGGTTTCTGTTACTGCACAGATATCGATATTCTCCATACGGAGGAGAGCCTCGAGTGCATGCATCTTGAGATTTAGACTTCTGGCGTTGAGCAGCATTACCCTTATTTTCTTTTTCCTTGTGTTGTCTATGGAGGTAGGTTTGTCTTTTGAACCTTGCCTAAAAAAGGCACTATGGGGGTGGCAAGAGCCTTAGCCAGTATTCGAAAGCTCAGGGGTGACAGGTGCAAGCCATCTCTAGCGAAGCAATGTGGCTTGTCGAGCATGTCATCCCAGGCTGAGAGACACTGGATCCCCTTTGAATGACACCAATACTTTAGCCAATTGTTAAAATTGATCATTTTGTAACTGCAGTGGTGGTGCTGCAGTAGCATTGTCGCCTCACAGTAAGACGTTGTCCCGTTCGATTCTCAGAGCATCTTCTATGTGGTGACATGCGTGAATGGGCATTCCTTCATTGAAGGTTGTGCATCAGGCCCGGCAAGTCAGCATGTAAAAATCTACTGCCAATCATTAGCGGACCGGAGTTCCGCTGTGGCGACCCCTAACCGGGAAAAGCCAAAAGACACAATAACTGTGTCATCATTCTTGGTGAGGGTAAGATGCTACTCAAGGTCAGGGTCATACCGGCCTGGGCTACATGATCAGAGAGCTCCTCTATGTCTCTTTTCATGTAGTCCAGGGAGGTACGTCTCAGGTCATTCACACCAGCATGGACAATGATGGAGTCATATTTGAACTTGCTTTGGAGTGACCTGAGTGCTTGTGTTATGTGGCAGATCCTGGCACCTGACAGGCAGCTTACAGTGACCTTCTCCTTGTTCAGCCTGGTGAGTGCGACGTCAGTGTGTCTGACAATAGTGTCATCTATTACAAGTGTATTAGGTGTGTTGTTTAGCCTTAAGGGCTGTGAATGTGTGGCACACTGACTTTGTGAACTAAGTGATACGTGGGTATTGTTGTGGGGTAGCGGTTGCTTGGATGTCTGCTTTGGAGGTCTCTGCTGATTGGGCAGATTTTTATTTAGAGCCTCCGAGTATGTTTTTGTGTGTTTATGTGTTTGGTTTGATGTTGCGATAGGTCTATGTGAGACTGGATTTGTGGTGTGTGTTGTTACCTTCTCCTCCTGACTGACTTCGCCAGTACTAGGTTGAGAGAGCTCAGCCTCCAGTTTGGCTATATAGTTGCATCTCTCACATATATTTGAGCTTGTTGGGAGGAGGAGAGGGTGGTCTGTGTACATAAGGCAGTTGTAACACTGCCTCAAGATTCCCAGATTCACCAGCTAGACTGGAGAGTAAACCCAAAACTGACTTTTGGACATGCCAGAATAGTATAAGGAACTACTTTTTGACTGATCAAAAAGGACCAATAGGGAGCCAAGTACTTAAAGGGAGTATAAGAGGGTGTAGTGCTTTAGTTTATTAGTGCTTACTTATAAGATTACTTATACGAGCAACTGCAGGGCTTTAGAATGAAAATAGAGTGCTTACTTTGAGATTTAGAACAGTTCTAAGGGAAAAAGTGAAGAGCCGGGAACAGTTTAAACCCATTTAAGCGGCGCTGCCTGATCCTGCACTATGTGCAAAATCATGCAAAACTTCACAAATGTGGGTTTTAAAGAAGAAAAACTGAAAGAGATAGGAATTGACCCAAAACGGCCAATAAGCTACTAGTTTCAGGGCTGAGACCACTCCTCCAGGGACAGATAGGCTGCTCAAAGCTCCCCACTCTCACTGGTGAACAGTGAAGCTTCCTCCTATCCAAGTAAGAATATGGGCAACACAGGAAACTAAACCACAGTCTGGAATTCAGCAAAACCTAAAATCTGGACTAATCTAGTTCAGCAAAGGCGGGAAAAGAGTATTTTTTTTTTGTTTTTTGTTTTTTTTTCAGGAAACAGCAGAAAAACACACAGAAAACACTGTAAATGCTATAAACCGGCTGCCGTACTTTAGTGTGTAGCCTACAACAGTTATACAATACAAAAATGACTTAAATTATAAAACAAGTGCAAAAACTGTAAAAAAAACAGAAGGCAAATGCAATTTTAACTTTTTAAAGCACAAATCAGTTAGAAATTCGCTTTTTAGGCGGGAAAAGGCAGTCGGAGCAAAAAAACAGAGAAAAAAAATACTTAAATCTGGAAAAGTCTCTCTTGGGTCCCTCTGTTGCCTGTATCACTCTGCAGGACACCACGAGGAGCTGTGCGGAGTTGTATACTGCGCAAAACCGCGCAAATGCGGGTTTTAAAGCAGGGAAACTGTAAGAGATAGGAATTGACCCAAAACAGCCAATGAGCTACTAGTTTCAGAGCTGAGACCACTCCTCCAGGGACAGATAGGCTGCTTAAAGCTCCCCACTCTCACTGGTGAACAGAGAAGCTTCCTCCTATCCAAGTAAGGATATGGGCAACACAGGAAACTATACCACAGTCCAGAATTCAGCAAAACCTGAAATCTGGACTAATCTAGTTCAGCAAAGGCGGGAAAAGAGAATTTTTTTTTTTTTTTTTTGTTTTTTTCAGGAAACAGCAGAAAAACACACAGAAAACACTGTAAATGCTATAAACAGGCTACCGTACTTTAGTGTGTAGCCTACAACAGTTATACAATACAAAAACAACTTAAATTGATATAAAATAAGTGCAAAAACTGTAAAAAGCAGAAGGCAAATGCAATTTAAACTTTTTAAAGCACAGATCAGTTAGAAATTCGCTTTTTAGATGGGAAAAGGCAGTTGGAGCAAAAAAACAACGAAAAAATACTTAAATGTGGAAAAGTCTCTCTTGGGTCTCTCTGTTGCCTGTATCACTCTGCAGGACATCACGAGGAGCTGTGCAGAGTTGTATACTGGCACAAAACCATGCAAATGTGGGTTTTAAAGCAGGGAAACTGAAAGAGATAGGAATTGACCCAAAACGGCCAATAAGCTACTAGTTTCAGGGCTGAGACCACTCCTCCAGGGACAGATAGGCTGCTCAAAGCTCCCCACTCTCACTGGTGAACAGAGAAGCTTCCTCCTATCCAAGTAAGGATATGGGCAACACAGGAAACCACAGTCCGGAATTCAGCAAAACCTGAAATCTGGACTAATCTAGTTCAGCAAAGGTGGGAAAACAGAATTTTTTTTGTTTGTTTTTTTCAGGAAACAGCAGAAAAACACACAGTAAACACTGTAAATGCTATAAACAGGCTAGCGCACTTTAGTGTGTAGCCTACAACAGTTATACAATACAAAAATGACTTAAATTGATATAAAACAAATGCAAAAACTGTAAAAAGCAGAAGGCAAATGCAATTTAAACTTTTTAAAGCACAGATCAGTTAGAAATTTGCTTTTTAGGTGGGAAAAGGCAGTCGGAGCAAAAGAACAGAGAAAAAAATACTTAAATCTGGAAAAGTCTCTCTTGGGTCTCTCTGTTGCCTGAATTATTCTGCAGGATACCACGAGGAGCTGTCCAGAGTTGTATACTGGCGCAAAACTGAGCAAATGCGGGTTTTAAAGCAGGGAAACTGAAAGAGATAGGAATTGACCTAAAATGGCCAATAAGCTACTAGTTTCAGGGCTGAGACCACTCCTCCAGGGACAGATAGGCTGCTCAAAGCTCCCCACTCTCACTGGTGAACAGAGAAGCTTCCTTCTATCCAAGTAAGGATATGGGCAAAACAGGAAACTATACCACAGTCTGGAATTCAGCAAAACCTGAAATCTGGACTAATCTAGTTCAGCAAAGGTGGGAAAAGAGAATATTTTTATTTGTTTTTTTGTTTTTTTCAGGAAACAGCAGAAAAACACACAGGAAACACTATAAATACTATAAACATATATGTTTGGGACCCACAATAGCTGGACTTAACACTTGCTAAAAAGTGTAAATATAGATAGGTGGTCGGAAAGAGACATAAATCATAAATATCAACACTGTATTTGACAAAGAAGGAAAGTATAAAAATAGATGGATGGAATAAAAAAGGAAATAATAGTACATTTATTTAATTTGTTTAATATCTCATGGAACAAATTGAAGTTGCCCATAAGTGATTATTACTGATTGTTTCATGTTTGACAAATATAATTTCTACTGATTGTCCCAATGAATGTCTGTTTATCTGCACCATCCTGTGTTACTTTTTTCATTGATTATATTTGAGATAAGCAGAGAAGGGACAAATATCTTGGCTGACCTATAATGTCAGCTTCAGCTGAGATAAGTTTGCTCATTTGATATATCAAGATAATTCTAATGACTTTTGAGTTATGAGGAACTTGAAAGTAAGTTTGCATTTTATATTGCTACTTGAAACTAGTTACATACTTTGTTTTTGATGTTGTTAATGGGAAATTTAGGCTCTTATGTTTGTAAACTTTGTCATTTGTTTGTAAATACCATATGAAATGCTGGCAGAGCTCTAATGTTATTCCATTTAGTTTCATAGTTTCATAGTTTAGTACTAGGCTATCTGCCCTGGGGCATTTGTAAGCCTAGCCATAGTGATGTGGCTTTCGCCACCCCATGAAATGGTACAAAAATGCACAAAAATGCACAGAATAGATTTAGAATACTGTGCCTCTGTCTAGTAGTGACACAATGAAGGCCCCCTTATGTAATAGAATTAGTTTACTGTGCCCATGTCTAGCAGTGACACAGATGTGACCCCTGGGGTAAACTTACGATCTCCCATCCACTCATCAAGATTTCTCTTGAAGAGAGTCAGTGAGGAGCTCTGCCTAACATGAACTGGGATCTTGTTCCAAAGCATGGGAAGCCTCTGGGTTATGAATCTATCCCTCCAGCATGTCCTATTCATACTTGTGCCGAGGTTTAAGTCTTTAGCTCTCGTGGTCCTGATGGATTTGGATTTTTTGAGGTGGAGCATGTCCATCAGATCCTGATTGGACATGGCCTTGTACGTCAGGCAGAGATCACCTCTGAGCAGGCAGTATGCTACTGAATAGAGCTGGAGTTTCTTTAGTCTGGCAGAATAAGACATATGTTGGAGACCCTTGATCCTCTTGGTGAGGTACTTTTCTGGTCTCTCCAGCTGTTGCAAATGCCGGGTGAGGTACATACCAAATGGGGCATTGTACTCAATCATGGGTCTGATGAGGGAGGAGTATAGGGGTACAATGACATCCTTGGATCTGGATGTGAATCCCTTCATGATGAGGTGTGCAAGGTAGAATGTTTTTCTAACCACTTTGGCAACGTGGGTGTCAAATGAGAGGTCGCTGTCGACTTGGGTCCCTAGGTCTCTGATTACTTTTTCCGTACTCAGTGGGTTGCTGTCTATGTGATAATTTGTGGGTACTTTGTTTTTCCCAAAGGGGATGACTATACATTTTTTGGCATTTAGTTTAAGGCCGTGACTCTGGCACCAGTTGTCCGTTTTTGTGAGGCCTTTTTGTAGGATGTATGTGTCCGCTGGTGTATCGACTATGGCACCTAGTTTGCAGTCATCTGCGAACTTTGTCAGCCACAACCCTCCCATGTTTGCTTTAACATCTGAGAAATAAATGCCAAACAAGAGGGGTCCCAGGACAGATCCCTGTGGGACACCACTTGTGACTGGCTTTGAGTCTGACATTGCTCCAGCGATTTTAACGTTATGGGTTCTGTCCTTTAGCCAGTTTGCAGCCCATCTAGTGACATAAGGGTTTACGTTTAAGCTGGTGAGCTTATCTATGATGCCTGAGTGGGGTATTGTGTCGAAGGCCTTAGCCAACTCCAGGTAGGCTGTATGGACTGCTTTGCCCTCATCAATGGCTCTAGTGACTGTTTTGAAAAAGTCAACCAGGCTCAAAAGGCAGGATCTGCCCTTTACAAAGCCGAACTGGGTGGGGTCAAGTGTCTGTAGGTCCCCTATGTCTCTGTTTATGAATTCCATAATGATTCTTTCCATAGCTTTGCAGACCAGGCTGGTTAAGCTTATGGGGCGGTAGTTCCCAGGGTCTGTAGAGGTACCCCCTTTGTGGAGTGGGACCACTGTTGCTGTACGCCAGTGTTCAGGTACATATCCTGTAGTAAGGCTAAGGTTAAATAGCATTTTTATGTGCGGGTTTAGCTCCTCTTGGAGTTCACGTAGCATGCAACCCGGGATACCGTCAGGTCCCATTGATGCTGTATTTTTAGCTTTGTTGAGGGCGATTCTCACTTGGACATCTGAGATGACAGGGAGATTACATTCAGCTGGGATAAGTATTTCGTCTTTTGGTGGTGAGGGAGGGGAGAAATTTGCACTGAACCTGTCAGCCAGAATGTTGGCAATATCTGTGGGTTCAGTGTATTTTTTGTTGTTGTGAACTAACTCTGAGCATATCTGAGGGTTTCCGCCCAGGTTTCTAACATAGCTGAAGAAGGCTTTGTGGTTATCTTTAGTGTCCTTAGCAGATTTTTCTCTCAAAGCTGGCCTTGGATGTTTTTATGAGAGAACGTAGTTTTCTGCTAATGTTGATCAGAGATGTCTTCCCTTTATGGGATTTTGCTCTGTCGTGCAGTAGCTTCCTTCTTTTGTTATACAATTTGTTAATGGCTGAGGTCCACCAGACAGGACGCTTGCCTTTGGTGGAGAGGGACTTGGATTTATTTGGGATTGCATGATCCATGCATTCTTGGAGATGTCCATAGAAAGCATTTGTGAAGGATTCAGCATTGTGGGATGTGGTATCCACTGGCCCAGTGGGCTTAAAGGATACCATCTCAGTCTTAAGAAGAGTGAAGTCTGCTTTTGAGAAGTTTTTCACTGTGGTCTTTTGTGCTGGGGGTGGAGATGGGATATGTATATCCAGGGTGATTAGTTTGTGGTCAGATCTGACTAGTGAGGGGTATACCTCCGGTGTGGAGCATTTTGTCCCCATGTTTGTGATGATCAGGTCTAGTATATTATCTCCCCTAGTGGGAGAGGTGACTAGTTGTTCCAGTGCATTTGAATTTATGAATTCCAGGAACCTTTGGGCTAGGGTGTTAGGGCTAGAATAATGTACCCAATCTATGTTTGGGTAGTTGAAGTCTCCCAGTATGATGGTATTTTGTGATACATTCATATCCTCCAATGTCTTCAGGAAGGCTGAGTGGGGTTCCTGAGATTGGGAGGATGGTCTGTAACATGCTACCAGTTGTATAGCAGTTTTGCCTATGGTTAGTTGCACCTGTATGGTCTCTGATGCTTCATGTGTTGCTACTAACCTGGAGGTGTGGGTGTCCTTGATGAATATGGACACTCCTCCTCCCTTTGTGGTTCGGCCCGGGTTTTGGGGCCGAAAAGCACGATACGCGGTATAGCCTGGTAGCGCTGCGGTGCTCTCAGGAGCCTTGAACCAGGTTTCAGTTACTGCACAGATGTCGATGTTCTCCATACTGAGGAGTGCATCGAGTGCCTGCATCTTGAGATTTAGACTTCTGGCGTTGAGCAGCATTACCCTTAGTTTTTTTTTATTTTTGTTTTCTAAGGAGGTGGGTTTGTCTTTTGAGCCTTGCCTAAAAAAGGCACTATGGGGGTGGCAAGAGCCTTCGCCAATATCCGGAAGCCCAGTGATGACAGGTGCTAGCCGTCCCTTGCGAAGCAGCGTGGCTTGTCCAACATGTCATCCCAGGCAGACAGACATTGGATCCCCTTAGAATGACACCAGTACTTGAGCCAATTATTAAAGCTGATCATCTTGTCTTTGTATTGTGGCATCATTCTTGGTGAGGGAAAGATGCTGCTCAGGGTCAGGGTCATACCAGCCTGGGCTACATAATCAGAGAGCTCCTCTATGTCTCTTTTCATGTAGTCCAGGGAGGTACGTCTCAGGGCATTCACGCCAGCATGGACAATGACGATGTCATATTTGTACTTGCTTTGGAGTGACCTGAGTGCGTGTGTTATGTGGCGGATCCTAGCTCCCGATAGGCAGCTCACAGTCACCCTCTCCTTGTTCAGCCTGGTAAGTGGGACATCAGTGTGTCTGACTATAGAGTCACCTATTACTAGTGTATCAGGCATGGTGTTTGGCCTTAAGGGCTGTGATTGGTTGACACACTGATTTATTGAAGTATGTGTTGCATGTGTTTTGTTTTGAGGTGGTGGATTTTTGGATGTCTGCTTTGGGAACCTCTGTTGTTTTGGTAAGTTTTTTATTAGAGCCTCCGAGTATGTCTTTGTGTTTTTATGTGCTTGGTTTGCAGTTGTGGTAGGTCTATGTGGGACTGGATTTGTTGTGTGTGTGGTTACCATCTCCTCCTGTCTGGTCATGCCAGCCCTGAGTTGCGAGAGTTCAGCCTCCAGTTTGGCTATATAGTTGCATCTCTCACATGTATTTGTGTTTGTTGGGAGGAGGAGAGGGTTGTCTGTGTACATGAGACAATTGTAGCATTGTCTCAAGATACCCAGATTAACCAGTTGAACTGGAGAGGACGCCAGCAATCTACCACTCGACATGCTAGAACAGTATAAGGGAGTGTTGTGCCTTTAAGGGAAGTGGATATTCACAGGGGTGGTAGGTGGATGTAGTGCTTACCTAGTACGAGAGTGCTTACTTAGTAGAGAAGTTTTGAGAACAAGTGCTAGGCTTATAATATAGCGAGTAGTCTGATTATACTAAGAGTAGAGCTTCCTTAAGGGAAAATTTGAAGAGCAGACTTGGCGGAGCCAGAAAAAGTTTAACCTTGTTTAACCGGCGCTGCGCTATGTGCACAACCGCACAAAGCTGTGCAAATGTGGCTTTTAAACAGGGAACTTCAAAAGAGCTAGAAATGGTCCAAAACAACCAATTACTGCAGCTCTTGTGCTGAGGTCACTTCCTACAGGGACAGGTAGGCTGCTCAAGGCTCCCCACTCCCACTGGTGAGAAAAGAAACTTCCCTCTATCCAAGTAAGGTAATGGACAACACAGGAACTACACCACAGCCCAGAATACAGCAATGCCTGTAAACTGGTCTAAACTAGTCGAGGAGAGGCGGGAAAACAAGGATTTTTTTGTTTTTTTGATAGAAACACACAGAAAATGCAGAAACAGTGATAAATCAGTTACGCAGGCTAGCACACTTTAGTGGGCAGCCTCAACAGTTAAATTAAACAAACAAACAAACAAACTTTCGATCAAATTCGACTAAAAAGTAACTTTAAGTGCAGATTTTAAAATAATGCAGCAAACAGCTAAAAAAAACAGTTTAAGCTTGTTAAGGGTAAGCTAGAGAAGCTATTCCAAGCAAAAAAACAGCAAAGATACTTAAATCCAGAAAGTAATCGCTTTTCTGAGTTCTCTGTAGCTAGGACCAATCTGCAGAACCACGAGGAGCTTGTCTGAGTAGTATAGCCAGAAAAAAACACCCAGAGGCGGATTTTAAACAGGGAACTACAAAAGAGCTAGAAATGGGCTGAGGTCAATTCCTACAGGGACAGGTAGGCTGCTCAAGGCTCCCCACTCCCACTGGTGAGCAAAGAAACTTCCCTCTATCCAAGTAAGGTAATGGACAACACAGGAACTACACCACAGCTCAGAATACAGCAATGCCTGTAAACTGGTGTAAACTAGTCGAGGAGAGGCGGGAAAACAAGGATCATTTTTTTTTTTTTTGATAGAAACACACAGAAAATGCTTAAACAGTGATAAATCAGTTACACAGGCTAGCACACTTTAGTGGGCAGCCTCAACAGTTAAATTAAACAAACAAACAAACAAACTTTCGATCAAATTCGATTAAAAAGTAACTTTAAGTGCAGATTTTAATATAATGCAGCAAACAGCTAAAAAAACAGTTTAAGCTTGTTAAGGGTAAGCTAGAGAAGCTATTCCAAGCAAAAAAACAGCAAAGATACTTAAATCCAGAAAGTAGTCGCTTTTCTGAGTTCTCTGTAGCTAGGACCACTCTGCTGGACCATGAGGAGCTTGTCTGAGTAGTATAGCCAGAAAAAAAACGCCCAGAGGTGGATTTTAAACAGGGAACTACAAAAGAGCTAGAAATGGTCCAAAACAACCAATTACTACAGCTCTTGTGCTGAGGTCACTTCCTACAGGGACAGGTAGGCTGCTCAAGGCTCCCCACTCCAACTGGTGAGCAAAGAAACTTCCTTCTATCCAAGTAAGGTAATGGACAACACAGGAAATACACCACAGCCCAGAATACAGCAATGCC
Source organism: Protopterus annectens (assembly GCF_019279795.1). Taxonomy (NCBI): domain Eukaryota; kingdom Metazoa; phylum Chordata; order Ceratodontiformes; family Protopteridae; genus Protopterus; species Protopterus annectens. The sequence goes on from NC_056733.1 coordinate 532,603,215, forward strand.
TGTAAACTGGTCTAAACTAGTCGAGGAGAGGCGGGAAAACAAGGATTATTTTTTTGTTTTTTTGATAGAAACACACAGAAAATGCAGAAACAGTGATAAATCAGTTACACATGCTAGCACACTTTAGTGGGCAGCCTCAGCAGTTAAATTTTGAGCTTGTATTAAGTCTGGAGCTAGACTTTCCTGAGCATTACTTTAGGAAACTGTGAAATAAGAGAACTTTAGCACATCACAGTGTGAAAACATAGTTCTAGTGTATAATTACATACACTGTAAATAATTCATGCAGCACTGGTGATAAGTTGAATAAGAAAGTGAAGCAACTGTCAGATAATTTTCATATAACTGTATCTGGTGGTTAAAAGAGCCTTGATTATGAAAGTATAACTACTGTGCTACAAGATTCATGTCTAATACTGTTTAAGTACAACTGTTTTACTGCTAAGTACATGTTCATGTAAGGATTGTTGGTCAATTATTGTAATAACAGGCAAAACCTCTCAACTGCTCTAATCATACTATTTTTTAAGCACAAAACACATTTCCTCCTTCCTTTTCTGCTCTATCCTGACCCTCTTTACTAAGCAACTGTAGCTTTATATGCTTATTTTCTCTTTTTTTCTTTTGCAGTCAGTCTACCTAGTGGCTGCTTACACTAGAGTTAAACTGCAACAGTGTGCTTATACCTGTTCATCGGACCTATCTGCAAGCTGCATCACAGTTTAGCAGGACTCTTTAAAAGTTTCAGCTTTCTGGTGTCTTAGAAGCACCCATTGTAGGCTTACATTTAAATATATTTGTGCTCCTTACTTTGTTTAATACTAGCTGAGACTCACACTCTAGGACCTGCACCCACACCTGCATTTTCCTTGCAGGACTTTAAATCGTTATTTGTACTTAGGTAATCTTAGGTCTCACCTGACTCCTTCCCATTAAAAGTGTTGTTTGCTCTGAATTGAGTTCCTTGGCTCAGCCCACTCCATTTCACCCTCGCTACACTCGGACTCACTTCGATCCCCACCCTAACCCCCTATTCCCACCCACCCATGACATAATTTCCTTTATAGTTAACCAGTTGCTTCACCCTACACCAGGACACTCCCCCTATTACCTATTATAACAATACAGTCATCTACACTTTTTTTTCACTACCCTCCTCCCCATTACCTTTCAACCAACCAATGTCTGTCCCTGCACTCTTCCTATACTTACTTTTCATATTGTACTACCTTACTTCTCCTACCTGTACTTTAACCTCTCAACCCTCATTTAACTCAGACTACTTTACTATCCAACCTATCCAACCTCATCCCTATGCTACATCCTCCTAACCTACATTACTCCACCACCATCTGCTACACCTCCTATCTCATCTACTATTTGTGCACCTCTCACTTACTCCACTACTCCATCCTCTACATCTCCAGATAGTACTATTCTACACTTCACCTATTCTGCTCTCATATTACTTCTTCCCACTTCACATAATTCCTTTTTACTTACTGCTATTATCCCATCTCTCTAACTCTATGCAGTACTCTACCTCTCCTACCCACACCTACCTATAAAATCATCACTACCATTCACCTTTTTAGTCCTACAAACAATATCATACTCACACACATAAGAATGCACAACACTATAAAATGGCTCTCACCTCCAAAACTATTCTATTTCTGCTCTCTCTATCTCCTTCTACAACTAACATCTCATCACACAACCCACATACCTTACAAATCTACTTCTACAACAACCATACTTATACAATCTCTCCCCAGCTATTCATTAGTAGGTCCTACTTTATATGCCACAGACAATCTTACAAACCAAACTAAAAATCCTCTCCCATCAAACCACCACAACAAAAACTCAGTTCTAAACAATCTCCTTGATATTAAAAAGAAGCTGCAACCTGTAAACCTCCTTAACCACAGCAACCTAAGTCAATGAGGCGATCTACATCCAAACCCTAGTCCCCCTCCAACCTGTTATAACCCCCCCCCAACTTCCTTAAAGTCCCTAAACTTCACTGCCATCAATATCCAAAGCATTAGAAATAAAATACCACACCTACATGCCTGGTTAGACAAAAACAAACCAGACTTCACTGCCATTACTGAGACATGGTTAAAACCTTGTATCAAAGATGCTGAATTCCTACCCCCTAATTACAACTGCCTCAGGATAAATAGACCACATAAAAAAGGGGGAGGTGTCGCCTTGATATACCCAAATACCTTCACTGTAGTTCAATACACAAAACCTGTCCCACATTTCTCAACAGCAGAGATACTAGTATCCTTTCTAAAAATGAATAACAGTAAAAACCTTTGTATCATAGTCATATACATCCCTCTAGGCAACAATATTCTTATACTTGAAGACATTCTTGCTTGGTCAGCTAATAACATTATAAATTAAACCATCATCCCAGGGGACATTAACATTAACTAAGTTGATATTTCCAATCAGGACCCTTCCACCAGCATAAACCTATATAACTATACACAACTAATAACCAATATAACCAGGCCCAACAATAAATCAGCCAGTGGCTCAATTCTGGATTGGATACTCATTTCCAGTCCTAACAAAATCTCCTCCTAAGACACACTACCTAACAGTATTAGTGACCACTTACCAGCCTTTATAACTCGTAAGACCACTTCAGTGCTAAGCACACAACTTAAGCAGACCAGAGATTTATCTCACTTCTCCCCCAGCACCTTTAATGAAATCTTATAATAGATCGACTGGACCCCACTCATATATCTCCCTCTCCATGACGCTATTGAATTCTTCAATTTAACATTTCTTAGAATTTTAAATAGTTTAGCCCCACCTCGGCTAAAAAGAGTAAAAGCTAAACAGGCAACCTGGCTTACCAAACACACAAAGCAAATTATGTCTGCTAGGGATAAAGCTTGGAAAACCTGGCAAAAAATAAAAATCCTAATGACCTCATTCAATATAAACAATTACATAACCAGGCAAAATGACTAGTGATTAAAAATAAAAAAGAACACTTCCTAAGCCTTCAAGACCATCACAAACTAAATCCAAAGAAATTTTGGAGCACAATCAATTCCCTACTCCATCCAGGTAAAAATAACAATCCTTGCCCTAAACCAGATAAAACTCCCACTGAGATAGCCTTGCTCTTCAATTCATATTTTATCGACACCATAGCTAAACTCACCTCTACTTTCCCACCTATAGACCCCTGCCCACCTGAACCGCCCACTTCACACTTCTACTCCTCTATTCTCATTCTCACTTATACCAACTTCCACTATAAAAAAAAACTACTTCATAAACTCAAACCTTGTACTAACACACCAGACAATTTACCTGCTGAATTTCTACAACTATCTGCAAACTCCATTGCCTATCCTATCAGCATACTCCTCAATAGATCTTATCATGAGTCCAGTATACCAAACATGTGGAAAAAAGCATTTGTTCTTCCACTCCATAAAAGTGGCAACAACTCTGATATCTCTAATTTCCAACCCATTGCTGTCCTCTCTCCCATCTCTGAAATATTAGAAAAATGTATTCACACTCAACTTCTTAACCATCTGGTCCAAAACCAGATATTTTCCTCCACACATCATGGCTTCAGGCCAGGTCATAGTACTTGCACTGCTGTCATATCCTTTATGGACACAGTAAACAGGGTTCACAATGCCAGTTACATAGTCTCCTCACTGTTCCTGAATCTCTCTAAGGCATTGGACATGGTTTCACATTCCCTTCTGCTCACAATACTCAACAACTTAGGTCTCTCACCCCATACCTTAAACTGGTTCTCAGACTATCTCACCAATAGGCAACAATCCACCAAATTGCAACACTTCTTTTCACCTTTCCTTAACACAACCACAGGTGTACCTCAAGGATCTATACTAGGTCCCCTCATTTCCAGTATATTCATTAATGACTTTCACACCACCCTTACCCATGGCACAGTTATCCAATATGCAGATGACTTTTCAATCATCTGTACTACCAAATCTATATCTGAGTTACAATGTCTTACCCAAAATGCTTTCACTTCAACCAACACTTGGATGTCAAACAATCATCTCGCTCTAAATCCCAATAAAACCAAACTTCTAATATCCCCCCCCCCAAAAAAAAACTACCACGCTGAACAAAAATTATTTTTCTGTCCAATTCCATAATAATACTCTGACTGAAGTCATTTCAAGTACCAAACTGCTAGGAGTTATTATTGATGAAAATCTAACATTTGACCTCCATATCCATAGCAGCATTAAAAAAACACATCAAAAATTAGGTGTCCTCTATAGACACAAATACTACCTTAATATTACTACTTAAAAAACTCTAGCATCATCCTTCCTACTACTATCTCTACTATACGTTGCCCCAATCCTCACCAATATTCAGTCCTCACTGAAAACCAAACTGTACTCATGTTACAACAAGATTGCCAAAGTTGTAACAAATTAAAAAAACTCTGCACACCAGTGCTTATCTCTACAACAGCTAAACTGGCTTGAACTCCCACACTAGCTCACTTATTCACAATTAACCACTGCACATAAATTCATATACATGCCTTCAACATGCCCCTCCCTCACCTCTTTATTGACTACATACCACCCTAACAGGCCACTAAGATCCAAAAACACAATGACACTGAAAGGTGAAAAACGTAACCTTGCAGTTGGTTAAATGCTGTACTCTTTTACTGTCTCACAACTATGGAATGCCCTCCCACCTTCTATCAGAGCAACCAGTAAGCCTGGCCTCTTTAAGAAGTCTCTCAGATCACCTCTCTTTTCTCTGGTAATGTACTTGTGCCAAAATAGTACCTCCTAACACCTGATCCACTACTGTATCCCTCTACAATATCACTACTTACGAGCTCTCTCTGACTTGCTGAACTCAACTGCTTATGCCTACAAAACTCCAACAAGTAGCGATCAAAACTGCTACTCTACCTAACTCCATCCTCAATGATCAAATTGTATAAAATGTTGATGTATAATGTTTGTAAATAACTTGTACCATTGTGTTTATTATATATTTCCATGCATTGAAACTGTATATACGCTGTATATTGTACTTTTTCTTGTATGTACCATTAATGTTATGTAGAGCTTTTCTCTCCGGGGCTCTACTGAAAATGGGCTCATCTAGGCCCAGTAGACTTTCCTGGTTAACAAATGCAATAAATAAATAAATAAATACAGTGTAGTTCATTTTGCTATTTGACAAAGTGCTTGATTTGTATAAAAGTGAATTAGAACAGTAGACTGTTCCGTTTACCCACAATCTACAGTTGGCTTAGAACACTTAACACCTCCTATAAAACTAATTAAATTTTTTTCAACTACTCAGTCAAATATGAATTAAGACGTGGACATTTTTTAGGTTGTAGTATATCAATTTACATCTATTTGTTTGCAAATTATACTGCATTATTGTAAAGAATAATTCACTCCAAAGTGGTTTAGTCTGCTAGAATTTTCAAATGTATTTTATTGATTTTGATCTCATGCATAATTGGTTTAAGACATTAGCATAAGACATATTATTCAAACTTATTAGTCTCTTAATTCTGAAGATATGTACAGTAGAGTAGCATTTATTTTTCATTTGTTCACCTGGTATGAGAACAGAGCTAGCTGCGAGTCTCTCGGTGATCTCTGAAGTACTCCTGGTGTTTGAAAGGCACGTGAAGCTACTTCAACAGGAGGAGCTTGTTGTAGTAGTGATCCTTCGTTCTTTGTCACTGAGAAAAAAAAGAGAGTAGTGAATGTGATTGGCTGTGGAAGAGGGCCAGGGGAAAGCCATGGGAATGGTAGAAGGATGGGGAGACCTGATAGAAGGCCCAGCTATTTGGAATAGGCAGGTTTCTTCTTAGGCCAAAAGAGACAATGATGCTTAGTGCTCAGGTGGAAAGTTACATATGAATTACTGTACTTTTAATCAAAGATGGAATGGAGTTGAAGGAATTTCATAGTGAAAGATGACGTAATTATTAATGCATTCTGCAGAAGGCAAAAGGAGAGACAAAACATAGCAAATGAACAAACAACTGTGACTCCGCATGTGGCTGGGCAGCCTTCTACTAAAGTACAAGAAATATGGGTAAGAAGATGGGAGCGCTAAAGCAGTTATGCAAGATGGGAAGGTGGACATTGCTGATGTCACAGAAACCTGTGCCAATGACAGGAGAGGGTAGAGCATGGAGATGTCTGAGGAAGGTTGTTTAGGAATATCAGAGAATAGAAAGAATGGAGAGGTAGAGATGGAGAAGCAATTCGCATTGAGGACTGCATCAGATGTGACGGCAAAGAGAAGGAAGAACATGAAACTAAGAATGTGACATGGGGGCAGGTTCAGGGTCTAAACCTAATTTACACGTCCCAGCAGTTAAGGCAGAGGGAAGAGGGTAGAGCTGGTGAACTCATGTTAGTGTACCATACCTTAGGTACATGAAGGTGGAATGATGAGAGAGACTGGAAAAAATACAGGAGTGGGACATAATGGACATAATAATTCTCAATGGAGATCTGAACCTTCTAGGAGCAGAGTCGGGCATGCATACAGTAGGTTCATAAGTAAGTACTATGATAGCTGTCTTTGTGCACCATTTTAAGCATAGCAAATTTCCCTTTTCGTGTTTTAATCAACCTATCCCATTTGGTTATAGACTGGTTTTACCCATCCCATGGTAAATAATTATATATTACCCCTAGTGAGAATAAATGGGATCATACCATAGATAATTTGAAAAGACCCATGAATGGGATAAAGCATTTAGGTGCTGCCTCTGTCTATTAATAGCACAGGGGCAGTCCTGGAGTAAATTTTCTGTTTCCCATTTGTGCATCCAATTGTGCTTGAATATTGACAGGATGAGCTTTTATGTGGATGGGGAGTCTGATCCAGGCAGCAGTGTCCTCTGTAAGTTATACCAGAGATGTATCTCCAGGGTACAGAAGCAGATAATTTAAGTTGATTGAAGTTTTGAACCATGAAGGATTCAACCAGTTGGTGTAAGACTACTTGAAATTAAACAATTCTGATCATAGCCAGCCAAATGATATAGAGAAATAAAATCATGATCATTCTCCAGATGACATTGGTTTGATTAACAGCTTAGATAATTGACAGAGCTGAGAGAGAGATGGGTGTGCCCATCCTGGGGGTAGAGTCAATCATGAGTCACAGCACTCCTTCAAATGGAAGTGAACTTGTGACCTGGGGCCATGAGTATAGAGTAACAAGTCACTCAGGGCAGGGGTTAGGCTAATAATAATAATAATAATAAAAATAAAAAATCCTGATTGCTGGGATGCAGTGAGAGCATATGTAACCTTTATAGTTGCCTGAATGACATCTACCCCCTGATGGCTCTCACCTCACCAGAGTGGATGGTGTAGATCCACAGCCTGAGGGTCAGCAGGTGTGGGGACAAAAAAAAATCATATAGGAAACATTTTTCTGAGTGCAGTTCTGTCCAGAACAGAGGGTGATGTGGATGTTCAGACTAAGGCACTATTAACCAGCAGTGATCAAGCCAGTGTTTCTAATTAGGAGTATTGGTGTGGAATTTTTATTGGCGTGGAATTTTGCAACAATCGGTTATTTTGTGCAGGAGGAAATAGTCAAGGATAAGTCAGGCGGCTAGTTGCATAATGAGGGAGTAAACAGACAATGTAAGTGGGTCAGGGATAAAGCAGTCAGGGCTATGGGAAGGATGTGAGGAAGAGGCTGTGGAGATATAGATATAGTAACGCAAAAGGTGAGGCTGTGGAGAAGGCAGAGTACAAGATAAATATCTAAGGGCACCCAGAATGGTGAGGGCAGCAAAGGAAAGCTATGTTAGGAAACTACTGGAATGCATGCTAGGAAGGGACTCTTAAGAGGCATTCAGGAGGGCATAGGACAGGCAAAGGAGAATGCAGGGAGAGAGTGGGATTAAACACACTTGAGGCACAGCCTAGACAGGTTTATTGAAGTTAGACAGTCAGTGCAGTAGATTAAGATTATGAGCTGCTAACAAGCTTTATCCTGCAGATCAAGGTTTGTTTCTCTTAGCCTCCAATGTGACTGAGCAAATCAGTTAACCGGTGTTCCCTGGTCATGCATAAAAATAGGCTTATGCCTAGTAGGTTTACTTGGCTGACACATTGACAAAATAAAAATAAAATTTTTGTATCATTTTGCCATCAAGAAAATGTAATCTAATGTAAGATTTCATTGATGGAATTGTTTCCTGCCTTATATGTTTCTGCTTATAATCTAATTTATGCAAAATGTGAACATCTTTAGTCATTGCAGAAATGTATATGACATTCATGAGTTCTTCAGGTAGACTCTATCTTTGGCTTCAGTTTAATCCATGATTCATACTCCTTTTGTCATTCATTAGTTTGCTGTGTTATGAAGCTTGCTATATAAAATCTATTACACATCCAAGTGCAAGTACCGTGAAAAGGTTTATATGCGAGCATGCATACTGAATGATTTCCTTTCCTCTTTTGAGAAACGACATCTCAGAAAAAGATACTCTATCTCATATTTTCTTTCTCTGCCTGAGTTTGTTATTTCTTTCTTTTGTGTCCATTATTTATTTTGTAAGGCAAACTAATTAGAGTTGAGAAAGGCAAAGCATTCTGGGTTCTGTGTCTTATGGATGTGAGGAACAGTGAAGGTGCAGGCATTCTGTCAGGTCTTTCATTAATCTTGAAATACCCTGTTAGCAATCCAGACTTAATTACTGAATTCAGAAGCTTTGCTTTTGAAAATGACTGCTGTCCTCATTTGTGTTATTGTCACAAGGGTCAAAAATCTAGAAGCAGTGGAAAGCTTTACTGTCCTGCTTCCAGCTTTTGTATAGATAAAAAGTGCAACATTTTCTTCTGTTACATACAGCAGTAAGCATGTGAAAAACAGAAAAATCAGGGGGCTTAAGAAAGTGGCAACATGTTTGGCTATATTGGATCACACAACACACCCATTTACTTTCCCTTTTTGACCTGCCCATTTCACACTCTGTCTAATTATTGCCTCACCTTTTCATTGCTGCTTTAGACCCTAAATGATCACAGCTTTTGCTATACTTTTCCTTAACTTCCATTTCAGATCTGCTTCAAATGTTTGATACACTAACATCTGGATACCACTTGCTCTAGGAAAACTAGTACAGTGGCTTAGCAGTAAAATCACTGCTTCACAGTGCTCAGTGTCTGAGGTTTGATCCTGGCATACAGCTACTGTCTGTATGGAGCTTTGCATGTTCTCACCTTGTCTGTATGTGATTTTTCTGGGCATTCTGTTTTCCACCTAAGGAAAAAAAAAACATACTGGTTAATTGGCTACTAACTATCCTTGCATATTGGGTTGGTCCTTCCCACTCTGGCCCAGAATGTGGCAGAATAGGGTCAGAGATAGATCAATTCACTTCGCCACTTGACATATGAAGCAATCTATAACATGGTGCCTGTCATAGCATAAACATACATAAAAGTGGTTGAAGCTTCCAAAAGTGAGTTGTTATGCTGGGATATTATGGGTGGAAAAGTCGGGTGCTGTTTTTCTCCAGCCCAAAAGAAACTATAAGACCACAGGCCATTCATTAGGGTGCACAATAAAAACAGAATTATTTAACTTTCTTATTTGTACTCAAGTATACAAGTAATTGTATTTTCTAGACAGAATTTTATTTCAATCTCATTTGATTTCAATACTTTCTTTTGCATTTTACTGCCACTAATAATACAATTTTAGGTGGTTTCATGGCATTTTGGTCAGTTGATTGTTTATCCAATCAGTTAGTAGTTGCTTCTGTAGTTTTTCTGGTACCGCTGTAATACCCTAACATGTGTATGAGGGTTACAAACTTTGTTTACAGCCATTCTGTTTTTTTTAATAGATTTGTAATTTCTACTTAGAGTTTATAATATTTTAATAACTGCTCTCTAATGTAATTTTCCTTTGTTATGTTTTGTTTTAATTTAATATTTAGAAAGTTATGTGTTGTGTTTAGGTATAAACATTGAAAAGTTTGAGTTACTGATTGAGATTTCAACTTTAACAGCCCTCCATTACAGATTGCATGCACTGGAGAACAGAGGGTCTCACAGTCAAGGCCTCTGTCAACAAAAAAAGGACAGAGTAGACTAGAAGCAGACGGGGACATACTAGTTTGGGCTCTAACCCTTATACAGGATCAGGACTCCAGATTTTATGATAATGAATTGTTTTCACGAAATATGGCGGTTGGCAGCCATAGAAGCCACCAAGCCATATTGGGTTATATTGTATGATTTGTTGCATATAAGGAACATGAGGTGCTTTTATTGCTTTTTTTGGGCAAATAGTTCAATTAGGGATGTATGCACTATTTTGTTATCAATCAAGGAATGATGAGGGAAACAACTCTGAGAGTTGATTGGATGAAACATGATGAATATTTTTGGGTTCATTTAGAACTGATGATAACTCTGAAGCTTAAGAGTTTCACACATCTATATCATTACTCCTTAGAAGACTTGCCTCAACAAACTGCCCACATTGATTCATATTTGTGTGCCTATTGATAGAAGGAAATGTGACAATTAGGCAGGTTACACCACACCTTATTTTGTACCCGCTGTCCGATAATTTTTTTCATTTTCTCCATTCTGGCATCACAGGATATCAGCGGGAAGAAACACAGCCATTCTGGCATCACAGGATATCAGCGGGAAGAAACACAGCCATTCAAAACAAATGTAGAAACCATTTATGTAATACAGTGTAAACATAAAAACAACCAAACAGCACAAGTATGTCAGAAAGCATCATAAAAAACATAACTAATGTAAAGTCAAACACCTAAACTTTTAAAAATTCTAGATTTACATGACAGTGCAACATGACTTATGCACCAATTAAAGAAATCATCATGCAGCAAAAAATGAATATGTTAATCTCTGTAGATCTATTAAATAAAAATCTGTGTAACAAAAATCCTACCCTAACCAGTTTGTAAAATATTGAAATACATATCAAAGTATCATTGATTTGGATACCCAGAATGATCTGTCCATCACAGTAAATATATATTACACAACCCATAAACCACAGTATGACGGCCGCACATAGAGGGGACTTCTACATATGGTCAACTTCTGTTACTCATTTACTGCAACAGAATCAAAAGCAATGATCTGTACAATGTCTAAAGTACATAAAATAAAGCAAAAAGTAAGTGTTTACAATGTGGACTTATCCTCCCATCCCTCTTAACCATATATACCAATTCACTGGACACATTACAATGAGAGCAAAGAAAAACAGTAAACACAGCAGCAGTCAGCAAAATACAAAATCACTGAAAGGCAATATCAAAATAAATTCCACATATTATATTTAGTCAACGAAGCAGTCTGTAATAATGCATGGATCCCTTTCTGTGATATGTATGTTGTTATGTTACATAATGTTATTTATGTATGCATATGTCTGTAGAATAGTAAATGGGTGAAATAAGTTAAGCTGATTAAGTGGTAGAGTGTAAATTAAAGAAAGTTTGAAGAGGGTATTATTCAGATGTAGTGGAGTAGTAAAGGTGCTGAGGCAGAAACAGCTGGAGAATACTAACTGCACATAACAGGTACACAAGATGAATATCCTCCCTCTGCTAGAAAGAGTATATTTTCAGTCCTTACTAGTCTGATGATCACAACTCCACTACTACCTTATTGATTCATTAACCCTTTATCCAACTTGACATTAGCACCCTAGTGTCACCCCAGGGAGGTCTCTCATTTTCACATGAAAATATCTTTTTAGTAACCTCTTATTGTGTCCCACAAGTGTTGTTGAGAATCCGTAGTCAGTAGGCCATTCTCTGTGACTGGTTATGACTTTGTGTATGTTCTTATCCCTACCACATGTAGGTCAGCAGGTGATGTGCCATGAGTGACTCTTATATCGGAGAGACATGGGTGTGTGCTTGCATACTCCTGTGGTCCTGCTAACTGCAGCATCATGCTATGTTTTGTTAGACTGCTGAATTCCCGAGCCCTGTGGTTGTCTGGGTTGTTACACCTATGTACTGCATGCATAGAGCAAGCATTCAGATTACCTTCAGCTTGTAAGAAGTACATTGCCTTACCATCAGGTAACATGAGCAATGAAAATAAGGTCCCTGTTAGTTGAATTCTTCCTTTGACTTATTTGTACTTGTTCAATTAGTATTTATGAAATGTCTATGGACTGCAATATGCACTGAGCCTTTGCCTTTTTATGTATTGTGACCCCACACAATGTACACTATAAGGGCCTGCCAGTGTTATTTTATTAAATGGATCTTTATAATGCCATACATGTAGATCCACATGTAATTGTTTTGTAATGCAAACTAAAATTACGCTTCACACATTGCTGCAGACTTATATATGTCAGCACGTTTCCTGAAAGATCATCATGACTCTTGTTATAGTTGGTGGCCAAGATACTCCTACCTTATCAAGACAGCAGCTTATTCCATACCTGCATGAAAGACCTTAATCAAATTATAAAAATCTCGGGAGAGATGTGTATATAATACAATATATTTTCCATCTATGAAAAAAAAAATCCTCTCCTACATATCAAGTGAAGCAGATTGGCTCTTCAAAAAATGAGGTGAGCTTTAATATTTCTGTTTTAGGTCTACCATTTTTCTGTGGGCAAGTATGGGCTAAGTTTCTTATGGTCACAGTGGTATTGGAACTGTCTGGATATCCTTCTTTCATATTGCTCTCATTTCTGCCTGCAAATTTTGGTATTTTATGATTTTTTGTTTCTCTACACATAAGACACTGTAATCACTGGGTGTAGCAACTTCAAAGATCAATGCTACTTTTGTCTTCTTTTCATGGACCACTATATCTGGTTTTCTCGCATCTATTTTCTGAACTGTTGGTAATGGGTGATCTCATGCAATATAAACTTCATCATTCCCTCCACAATGCTCTGTGGTTCATGTTTCCAGTGTTTTTCATCTAATTCTATATTGTAATGTTTGCACAATCCTCAGTGCAAAAATCTTGTCACATTATTATACTTTTCATTATACAGGGCCTTTGTCATGAGTGTAAAATGTCCAAAATTGACCAAACTCCGTACTACTGTATCTGTTATACTTTATTTGTCTCAGAACAAATTCTTGCCAAACAGTTAATTATTTCAGAGCTATTTCAATTCTTATTATAACGCAGCTAGACAAATGATGATACTGATGCACTCTCAGTAAAAATGTCACTGAATGAAAAGCAAGCATTGTGTAGTTTATATACTTTAAACACTGTTATTTTTGATATATGGAAAGTCCCTGTGATGCAACTGTCTCTTTCCAAAGTGCTGATATGCAAAAATCCATGTTATTTTTGAGAAGCAACAGTCTATGTGATACAAACGTCATTGCTGAAGTGTTATTTTTGATATGGAAAGTTTTCCTATAATGCAGCTAGCTGTGTCTTTCTGTTGCTAATATGCAAAAGTTCATGTTATTTTAGATGAAGCAGTCTCTGTAATGTAAAAAAAGAAGTTATGTACTCACTATAACATTCCATCTGAGTAGGTAAACTTCATTTGTCAGCAACCTGTGGGTATCGGATCCATATTGGATCCGAGCCGGCAGCTTCAAACAGCTAAGATCCGAGCTCCAAGCTCCTCCCCCTTGCCCATAATCCCCTGCTATCCCTTCCTGACCTCGGATTGAGTTTGCTTAGTAACACAGAGCATTACAACACAAAGGATCACCTGCACATCCTAACCTAGAGTTATCCGGAAACGAAGGGCAAGGAATCCTTTTAGTACGCACTATAGGTTAGGGGGATGGAGGGGGGGGTCGGTTGCTGACAAATGAAGTTTACCTACTCAGATGGAACGTTATGGTGAGTACATAACTTCTTTATCTGAAGTAGTTAACTTCATTTGTCCATCAACCTGTGGGACAGAGTCCCCAGCTACCCAATCCTTGGGAGGTCCTCATGGAAGGATATTCCAGAGCACTGCAGAGCCGAAGGATGCTCTCCCTCCAGAAATTATATCCAACTTGTAATGGTTAATGAACATATGAGATGATGCCCACGTGGCTGCTGAACAAATGTCATCCAATGACACTCTGGACCAAAAGGCAGCAGAGGTGGAAATCGACCGAGTAGAGTGGGCGTGGACTCCTTCGGGTTCAGGTCGGCCAGAACTCTTATATGCAAGAAGTATACATTGGGAGATCCATCTGGACAATGTAACTTTTGATACTGGTTTTCCCAAAGAGGGTTTAGCAAAGGATACAAAGAGTTGCTCAGATTTCCTGTGGTCAGCGGTCCTGTGCAAGTAGAACCTCAATTGCATGTTTACATCCAGAGAATGTAACTTGTATTCACCCTTGTTCTGATAATTTGGAAAGAATACTGGTAAATTAATAGATTGATTGATATTGGGCTCCGAAGCAACTTTAGGCAAGAAGGAGGGATTGGTCCTGAGAGAAACTCTATCTTTATGGAAAACCAAGTATGGTGGTTTGGCGCAAAGGGCTTGAAGCTCCGAAACCCTTCTGGCCAAAGTGATGGCAATAAGAAAAGCCGTCTTCCAAGATAAGTATTTTAGATCCACTGAAGCTGCAGGCTCAAAGGGAGGAGCTGTCAGAGACTGGAGAACAAGAGTTAAATCCCATGGAGGAACTGCATGTTTAACAGGAAGCTTCAAGAGGAAAGTGCCTTTTAAGAAGGTCTTGCATAATTTGGAAGAGGCCAAGGGACCGAGATCACTTCCCACATAATAGTGGGAGATTGCGGCTAACTGAACTTTGACCGTAGAGGAGCTACCACCCTGGTCGAATAAGATTGACAAAAATTCTAGCACTGCTGGTAACGGAGCTGTAAACGGGTCTAAGTTTCTTTGCTCCACCCAAATTGAAAAGCGTTTCCATTTGCTATTATAAACCTTTCTCGTAGAAAGCTTGTGAGCGGCTACTAGAATAGCTTTAACAGAGGAAGAGATACCGGGAGTCCTAGCTATTACTGGAACTGGATCAACCAAGCTGTAAGCTTGAGGTTGTCCAGGTTCAGGGTTATTAATCCTAGTGGGTGAGAGATCAGATCCGGAGTGGGATCTAGAATCCATGGGGGATTCACTAGATGAGACCATAGACATGGGAACCAAGCTTGACGAGGCTAGAATGGGGCTATGAGGATCACTCTGCTCCCCAACTGATGGGCTTTCTGCAAGACTTTTAGCATTAGGGGAAGAGGTGGATAAGCATAAAGTAGACCGGATGGCCAAACATACACCAGAGCATCTCTGGGGGAGTCCCCTAGTGGGGGAATTAGAGCAAAGTAGTCACTGCACTTTGCGTTCGAAGGAGACACGAAGAGATCGCAGCAAGGTTGACCCCACTTGAGGAAGATTTGCTTCGCTACTCTCGGGTTCAGAGACCACTCGTATGGCGAAAGGATGGTTTGACTCAGCCTGTCTGCCAAGATGTTTGACCGGCTTGGAATGTGCGTCGCTATGAGAAAGCGGTTGGTGGAGATCGCCCATTCCCAAACTCTCATGGCCTCTTGACAAAGTGGGTAGGATCTGGTTCCCCCTTGCTTGTTGATATACCAGACTACTGACATTTTGTCTGCCTGAATTGCAATTGTCCCCAAGGGAAGAGGGGCTTGGAGTGCTTGCAACGCCAAAAGCACCGCTCTCATCTCTAGGACATTGATATGTAGCAAGGTCTCTGAATGGCTCCACGTGCCTTGGACGGTTCTGCCCATACAGTGCCCCCCCACCCGAGGTGAGAAGTGTCCGTGGTCACCGTGGTTAGAGGAGGGGACTGGAGCTACCAGAATAGGGATTTCCTGCAAACCCTGCTGAGGGGGATGGGTGAACTCAGTGGATGTTGCAGGATGGACCATTGAACCTGCAAGGTCCATTGTAGTACCCTCATGTTCAAGTGCGCTAAGGGTAGCAGGTTGATTGTTGCCACCATGGAACCTAGAGCCCTCAGGACCAATTCCACTGGAGGAGCCGGGGAGTGTAGAAGGGCCAGCACGTGGAGCTTTAGTGTTCAAAGCCAGTCCGGAGTTAAGAAGACTTGCAAAAGGTTTGTGTTTAATCTGGCGCCAATGAAGTCCAAGATCTGGGTTGGTTGAAGAGAAGATTTTGTGATATTTATTGTGATTCCCAGTCAGGAGGCCAAGTGGAGGAAGTAATCTCTGGCTGAACACAGTAGATGCCTGCTGGGGGCGGTCAGGAGCCAGTCATCCAGGTACGGAAAGACCTTTATTCCCTGGAGTCTCAGATGGGCCGCTACAACTGCCAAGACTTTGGTGAACACCCTGGGGGCTGTGGTGAGACCAAAGGGAAGGACCCTGAACTGGTAGTGGCTGGCTCCTAGCCGGAAGCGGAGAAACCTTCTGGATCGCCTGTCCATTAAAATGTGGTAGTACGCATCCTTGAGGTCTATAGAGCACATCCAGTCATTCTCCTGCAGGAGTGGGAGAATGGATTGAATGATGATCATCCGGAACTTTTCTTTGGCCACTGACAGGTTTAGAAAGGACTGGTCTTAAGTCCCCCGTCTTTTTTGGGACCAAGAAGAACCTGGAGTAAAAGCCTGATCCGGATTGGTCTAGGGGGACATGCTGGATTGCTCTTTTTTCTATCAGCTGGAGTATTTCTGTGGCTGCTGCCTCCCTTTGATTGGGTGGAACATCGGGGAGGCTCCGGGGTTTGGGAGGGAGATTGAGAAAGGGGATCTTGTAACCTCTGGATATGATTCGAAGCACCCAGCGATCTGTTGTAATGGACTCCCAAGCTGCTAGGTGCCTCGAGACATGCCCCCTGACTGCCTCCAGAGTGGAGCAGTCGGGTAACCCTTCAGGGTTGCTGCACGGACCGATCAGAAAAGGGTTCTCTTGACCCAAAATTCTTCAGTCCCCCTCTACCTCTGGGCCGGTGTCCACCCTGTCCTCTTCTGCCTCTGAAGGATGAGGGGTCCGGAGTGAAACAGGACTGTTGAGACTTCCGGAACCACATCTTCTTCTGTCCCTTTTGGTTCCTAGAGAAGGACCTCTGGGGAGCAGAGAAGCGGACACCCACGGCAGACAACGTCTTCCCGTCTTTCTTGCTCTGGACCAGCGTGTCACGTACGGTCTTGCCAAATAGCGAAGAACCATCAAATGGGGCATGAGCGGAGGACACCTTGAAGGGTTCCACAAAATCACAATGGCGGAGCCAAGCATACCGTCGTAAGACAATGCCCGGTCCACTAGCTCTAGCGGCTCCTTCCGTAGCATGGGAGAGGAGCCGCATAGAGGTGTTCGTAATGGATTTGAGAGTGGCCATTCGGGTTGAGAATATTTTCTTATCCTCAGCTGACATGGACTCTCAGTGCGACCTGGCATATTCTTTGATGAGATCCCGCTGGAGTCGTATCACGTGTGCCATATAATTTAGCGACCTTACAAAGAAGGTGGCGGAAGTGAACATCTGCTTCCCCAGGTGGTCCATCGTCCGAGACTCCTTGTCTGGAGTATGGATCGAAGAACTCTCCTGGGATAGTTCCTTTCTGGTGGTGGCTGCCACCAACATGGCATCTACAGGAGCACCCTTGCTCCAACACATCCTATCAGAATGGGGGCTGAGAATTTTGTCTGGTCTCTTTTGAATGGGCTCCACAGTGTCCGGCTCCTTCCATGCCCTGGTAGTAATCAGGTCTACCAGGGGATCGGCGGGAGGGGACACCCAAGAGGTAGATGGGCCTGGGTCAAACATCTCCAGAAACACAGACTCATCAGAGGAAGGTTTTTGGGCTGACCACCCCCCTCTAATTTGAAGCATTTCCATGATGTCTCCGAAGGAAACTTCTTCGGGAGGTGACCTTGGGGAACCATCCCCTTCCTCTAAGTCTGTGTCTTCTGTCAAGGACTCAGGTGAGTCCAAGTGCCTCCTCTTGCACTTACATTTGTGAGGAACCTCCTCGGGGGGGGCTGTCCAAAGAGGCCTCACCAATCACATCCTGTTCCTCCAAGGGAACTATCTGGGACGTAGGCACAGGCTATCCCTGGGGCCGGGTGATGGAAGGTAGGCCCCATCTGATAGGGAATGCAGGGTAGAACCATAGCAGGAGCCTGGGGCCTCTAATCCCTCGACAATACCCTCTCCACGACATCGAACGCCGAAGGAGAACTGCTCCCTCTGGGATCCAAGAGCAGTTCCCATGGATCCAATGTGTGGATCGGAGCCGGCACCGAAGCAATCAGATCTGAAGGGCCAGTATGCTCCGACCAAAATGGAGCCAAAGACACACTGACACCTCCAGATCCAAAGCTCAGCGAGAGCTCAGATCCAAAAACGGAGCTGACAAACTCGAGGGTGCAGTCGGTGCCGAAGTACGAGGTACTATCGGCGCCGACACTCCCCCGGCTCCCATGCTACTCGGCTCTGAAGGCTTCGAGCCCCAGAAGTGGGTTGGAGAAGGAGCAATTGGGGTGAAAAAGGGGGTTGACCCCCCCCCCGGAGGGGGGGGAGGCAGGAGCACTCCCATCTGCAGTTGGGCCTGGAGGAACCTATGCATCATCCGGTCCATGTCTGCATCGGACAAGCTTCGGGTTGACCTAGAGGAGGCTACCAAGGTGGGCCGGGAGTGCTGCCACTGACCTCGAAGGCAGCCAGGTCTCCTCCTCCTCCAGCTCCAGAGAGGAACGGGGTGAATGGAGCCGGGAAAGAGAAGGCTTGGAGGCCCTGGGAGAAGCTGCTTGCTTGGCCGGTGGGACCAAAGATGAAGACTCGGCCCGCCACTTGTGGTGCTTCTCTTTTCTCCTCTCCCTCCTAGCTTCCCTCTCCTCCTGGCCTGAGGTGGGAGGGTGAGTCCCGGCCAGGGGAGCAGGGATGGAAGGTGGCAATGTCGCGTCCATGGCAGGTGCTACGGAGGGGGAGGAGGATGAAGTCGAGTCCGGGGGCACCAGTCCCACCAGAATCAACTTTGACCTCCTGTCCCTCAAAACCGTGAGGTTGAAGGCTGCACAAATGGCGCAGCCTGAGGAGAGGTGGTCAACCCCAAGGCAGATAACACACTGAGTGTGGCCATCCGCTGGGGTCAGCTTATGGCCACACTCGGTGCATTTAGTAAAGAAGGCTTTAAGGGTCTCAGACATGACTAGGGACAAAATTATACTAGGCCCAAATACAGACACACCTTCATACACACGAGGGGGGGTAATTTAACTAAAATTAGCTACAAAAACAGTTAAAGACTGGAAACTAACTAAGGAGCAACATACACACAAATTTTTACTGCTATAATAGAAAAAGAAAAGGATTTTTCCCACAAAAATGATCTACTCCCACGCCTGGAACTCATTCAGAGCTGCTGACTGAACCGCAGCAAACGAGATCTGAGGTCAGGAAGGGATAGCAGGGGATTATGGGCAAGGGAAGGAGCTTGGAGCTCAGATCTTAGCTGTTTGAAGCTGCTGGCTCGGATCCGATATGGATCCGATACCCACAGGTTGATGGGCAAATGAAGTTAACTACTTCAGATACAATGATACTTCCTTATTTTATAAACAGGACGCCATAAGCCCACAGCTATATGTTATTAATATCTATGCTAGACATTTCTAATATATCAACAGTTAACTGTTCTTGCAAAGCAAGCTGTATTATTTTGAAAACTTGCTGTTCAGCCTTGCATATTTTTCTTTTCTGCACACACAGTATTTTTGGGAAAAGCATTTTAATTTACACAGTATCTATCAATTCCCACTTTTTTATTTAAGGTCCATGAAATTGTAAGACAATTTACAAAACAATACGCTCTTCAGTACTTTGCATCTCTCTATCCACTGCTACATATGAGTCTCTTGCATTTATTTCTCTCTTATCAGAATTTCTAAAACAGTTTGATCTTCAGTGCCCTGTATCTCTCTATCCACTGCTACATACGAGTCCCTTGCATTTATTTCTATTTCTTCATACAATGTACAAAACAATACGATCTTTAGTAGTACTTTGAATCCCTTGGTGTGTTGCAACATACGAATCCCTTGCATTTAATGCTATTTTTTTAAAGAATGTTACATTACCAACAACTGTTACATGATTAATACTTTTATTAACACAAATCTTATAATGACGATAAGAGCAATTAATGCGGAAGTTATAGTACCCCAATCATAGACACATAGCCATTATTACTTATCTATTTTTAACTGTTTTTATGCTTACTTATGCAACTTTTCAGTCTTGCAGTTACACACAAGCATTTCAAAATCTTGTCAAGTTAACCCTTGCTTTACAAGGCAAAACCTTGTATTATTTGTTTTGCATTGCATAATTTCATTATTGCTTTGGGAAAATAATATTTAAAAAAAAACAATTTACAGAAAAATGTGATCCTCTGTACTTAATAGCCTTTCTTCATTAACAGCAGTTACTTGTTTGACAGTTTTATAACACATCTCTTCTGTTATATCTGATACCTGCATATGTTGCATTTGCTATTAACTTTGTAACTTTGTATATTGCCTTAGTGGCACCATACCAGTGAAAAAATGTAGCTGCTGAAATAACACCATTTCCTATGTCCAGCTATTTTAAAATCTTTATCATGAACCTCCTTCTTTTCCTGGTGATTTTTTACCATGTCCTCTGGTAATATGCGAGTAATTTTCATTATTGGAATTGCATACTCTATGTAACAGAATTTTTTCTCTTTCATCTCTTCCTTAAAAGAAGTATTATGTGTTGACTCCCATGTTGTTTTTATTTTATAGTTCTTTTGAAAACAGTATCCCTTTAACTATTTTTATCAACTGTATATGTTTTTTATGGCTGATTGTTTTACAACTCTACTTTTATAAGATTTTTTAAACATAAAACCTGTATGTGTAACCTCTACAGGGACTGCATGCAATGGCATTTTTCCATCTGTAAGGAATGTGGCTAAAAACCCAACAATTTGACTTGCCACATGCCTTTGCAAACAAATTTTGCATGTCCAAAATATACTGAAATCAGGTATCCGATCATGATGTCCCTGTTCTCATGCTTTATTATATCTGAGTATCTCTCCCCATTTTTTCTTTGCAACTGTTTTAGATTGCCTTGTCTTGTTCATAGATTGCTATTATAGAAACAAATTTAAACTTTTGTAAGACTGTTAACAGACTGTTACTGTACTGATACTGTTTGACTGTTATTAACTTACACTGATTTTTATGAACCAATATGGTGTGCTGCTTTTGCTTGGATTTTTATTAGTTGAAAAATGTTATTTGTCTAAGTTTTAATGACTCTGTACTTTACTACCTGTATGTATTGCTGTGTGTTATTACCCGGATGGCAGTTACATCAGTTTGACTAATGATGTTTTTGCTGTACTAGTTTGTTTATAAGACTGTTTGCTGTTACATTTTATGTAATACATTCTTTTGAAACTATGACATTACAGTCACTGTTTTTTACCAATACTGATCCTGTTTGCTGTATGCATAAGTTGCCTTTGGAGACATACTGTACTTTTAATGTGGGGGGGGGATTGACCCTCTCTTGTTACTATAGAACCTTTTGTCATTTAGGATTTGTCATAGGTACTGCCTTAAATGTTACTCCATTTCCAGATGTAGATGTGGACTTGCATACCCAACATTTAATTGCATTGTTTATTTGTATTAACTTTACTTTAAATCTGTTTGGCTACAGGTTATGTCTGTGTTTATTCTGAATCTGTCCTGGCTTATTAAACCAGTAAAGTATTTTTCTGTCTTTTACTGTCCCCTTGGTTTAATTAACATTGCGTTTTGTATACTAACATTGTCTTTCATTGCTTTAAAAGATCCCTGTACTTTGCTGCCAACTGATAACCTGTATTTTGTTAATTTATTGCTTTAATGCCTATTGCCTGCCATGAACTGGTATTTTATAGGGTATACTTTATTTTTTATGTAACTCTCTGTGTTTGTTCCTGTGACTGATTGTCCCTTAATGTATTTTCTTTATCTTGATTTCTTTCACTATTTTTGGGTTTGAAGAAGTACTATTATAATGTGACCTATTTTCTTACAAGTAAAACATATCACCTGTTTTCCTGAACTTTGTTGTGTATCTGACTGTAACCCTGGTGGAGCAGAAGCTGCTCGTGTTCCCCCTGTGTTTGTTTTTTATTATACCATGACCACCCCAAAACGTGCACGCTGATTGGCCAGCGTGCCCGTTGTAAATCGAGTTATACTAATGGAAAAAGGTCCGTCGCCGGACTTTTTCCATTAGTATAACTCTTTTAACTGTCTCGCTATGTTAAATGGGTTTAACATAGCGAGACAGTTTAAATAAGCAACGGAGATCTCCGTTGCTTATTTTAAAGCTGTCTCATATGTTAAACCCATTTAACATAGCGAGACAGTGTTTTGTAACGGAGAAAGCAAGATCTCCGTTGCTTTTATGTCTCGCTATGTTAAATGAGTTTAACATAGCGAGACAGTTTTAAAATAAGCAACGGAGATGTCCGTTGCTTATTTTAAAACTGTCTCCCTATGTTAAACTCATTTTACATAGCGAGACACTAAAAAAAAAAACAACGGAGATCTTGCTTTCTCCGTTGCTTCCACAGCTCTGATGTACTGCGCAGGCGCGCAGTACATCAGAACTGCCGCGGATGCCAGACATCTGCGGAAGGGCAGTAAACAGGCATTATACTATGCCATTATTTAAGAAAAGTAATAGTTTCTTTTCTTAAATAATGTCATATAATAGCAATAACGCCTGTGGGTAATGCTAAATTACCCACGGTTGGCGTGGTTTGGTCCTTCGCCCTCGGGACCAAACCACGCCAACCGTGGGTAAATTTAGCATTACCCACACCCAGGCGTGGGTTATTGCTATATTAGACCATGTATTGCATCCCCTTCCTTTCACCATGTAGTCTATAAGCTGTTTGTGTACATTTGCTATGTGCATCTGCAATACTGCATACTTTAACTTTCTAGCACTCTGGCTTAATCTCTGAGTCTGTATCTATCTGTCAGGCAGAAACTGATTTTAAAGCTGCATATGCATTTTGCAGAATGTTAACTGTCTGATGGAATTGCTTTAACATAACATCTTGCCTGACCAAAACATTATTTTGTTTTTTTCTGTCATGCTGTTTAGACTGTCTGTAAAACAGTTATGTGAGTCTAGGCACTCACCTGTTTCAGCTGCTTGCTTTGCTTTGCTTTGCCAAAGCATTTACTATAGCCTTTCCTGTATATTTTTTATGTGCTTTGATTTTGACAATACTAAACTTTTTCTGTAAATCATTTTGGGAATTAATGCCTATAACTCTCGTACTGGAGCATGTTTTAGGAGTTTGCCAACACTGTTGATGAATCCCCTTCTGACCAAACTGGCATGTGTAAATGCAAAAAAAAAATTAAATAAAGCATTATTTGAAATAGTCCACACAGTGTATGTCAACCATTGTTTAAATGCTAACATATTGAAACAAAATTAATTTATTTATTTTTTTTTGTCTTGCCACTGCAATAAACAAGACTATTGAGATATATCAGCAGGAGAAATAACTGTCATTTTTGCTGAACCCTGCCCAATGTAAACCTTGATGAGCTTTTAACTTTTTTGTTAGAGTAACCTCTGTAGTTTGTGCCCTTAGTAAATGTTGTTGGGCTCTATCTGATTGTTACGTTAAACCAGAAATGTCATTATGTAAAGTCTATGCTGAGTCTGTTGCTTTAAATAGCATTATTGTCCCTTACTTACTGTCTCTAGGGAAATTTTGAAAAGCTGTGAAAACCTTTTGTTTAAAAGGTTAATAGTGATAGCACACTGTACTATGTTAGAACTTTCTTCTGTTTGTGCATTTGCAATATTTACTATAAATAACATGTTTATGTAGTCTAATACATTACTAACAATAACTGCATACACCTGTACTGTATGAGCTTTAGGTGACTGCAGAAAGTACATTTAACTGTTGTATATGTGAAGAACTAACAACGCTAGAATGAAACAGATTGTTTATTAGAATAGGATATATCTTATGGTATGGCTTATATACTAGACTCCTGTGACAAGATAGACAAAAGTTGGGAAAGTTACTTCCACATGTACATTTTGTGTGTGGATTATAGGCATGTATACATTTACAAACACAACTGTTATGTAATGTCTGAACATTAAACATTTCAGATTTACATTTTATGTCTGATATAGAATATTGAAACCATTGCTGTAAATATGACCAAACCTGATGAGGAGACTCATTAATATTAATACTAACAGTATGGCTACACTTAAGACTGGTCACTAATATGGCGTCCATGTTATAAAACCATAAAGAAAGTACCGTAATTTATGCAGAAGACAAGCAGGTGATCAGGCTGAAGTAAATCTGGAAAAGGACGGTGTTTCCCTACAGACAAATTAGAGGTGGTCCGATGCAGGACAGCTACCATGGCATTGCTCTGTGTCCACCAACGAAGTACTGGAACTGGAACTGTATCTCTGTTAAACACTGGCACATCTGTAATATTAACTGCTAGTAACAGATAAATGGTCACAGCCACTGGCCAGGCTCGCCACTGTAAAATGTCCAAAATTGACCAGACAAACTCTGTACTACTGTATCTGTTATACTTTATTTGTCTCAGAACAAATTCTTGCCAAACAGTTAATTCTTTCAGAGCTATTTCAATTCTTATTATAACACAGCTAGACAGATGATGATACTGATGCACTCTCAGTAAAAATGTCACTGAATGAAAAGCAAGCATTGTGTAGTTTATATACTTTAAACACTGTTATTTTTGATATATGGAAAGTCCCTGTGATGCAACTGTCTCTTTCCAAAGTGCTGATAGGCAAAAATCCATGTTATTTTCGAGAAGCAGCAGTCTATGTGATACAAACGTCATTGCTGAAATGTTATTTTTGATATGGAAAGTTTTCCTGTAATGCAGCTGTCTCTTTCGGTTGCTAATATGCAAAGGTTCATGTTATTTTAGATGAAGCAGTCTCTAAGCCAGGGAATTGTTATGGCTAGGCTTGTATAGGCCCTAGGGCTGATAGCCTAGTACCAACCTATGAACCTATGAACCTATAATGTAAAAACAATGATACTTCCTTATTTTATAAACAGGATGCCATAAGCCCACAGCTATATGTTATTAATATCTATGCTAGACATTTCTAATATATCAACAGCTAACTGTTCTTGCAAAGCAAGCTGTATTATTTTGAAAACTTGCTGTTCAGCCTTGCATATTTTTCTTTTCTGCACACACAGTATTTTTGGGAAAAGCATTTTAATTTATACAATATCTATTAATAAGTGTATGACACCCAGCAACAAGATGTGTGACTGTCTCCAGTAGTGTTTTACAGAACTGGTATTTGTCTGTTTCTCCCAAATGTTCAATGGACTTTGTACACTAATTTGTATGCAGTCCACTATCCTGAGCTGCTATTATTAACCTTTCAACCTTTGGTTTCAACACACCTCTTCAACCTTTGGTTTCAACACACCTCTCCTTAACTACTCCTGTGTCAAATCCTGATCAACATGATGTTGTTCTAGGAGATGTCTATACTAGGCACAATGTTTATGCCCTTTCCACATTTCTTTCCTTCTCATATAATCCTTCTTATTGTATTCTTTCTTTTGTTTTTGGCACATTCAGTTGCTGCCTGATTTTTCTCTAATTCTGGAGCTGGTGAGGTTAGCAGATATGTATGCAGTCCCACAGTTGCAGATCTATACATGTAATCAATTTTGAGGAAGCCCATGCCTCCTTCAGAATAAGGAATATATAATCTCGGTATACACTGATTTTTATAAATCATTTGATGTGTGAAGCATTTTTCTTGTTTTCCTGCCCAGCTGATAAATACCTTTTGGGGACAATCAATCACACCAAAAGTGTTAGTTAGAAAAGGAAGAGCAAATTGGTTCATAGCTTGGACTTTGTTCCTAGATGTCAGGGTTGTTTCCAATGTTAGTTTTAATCTTCTAACGTATTCTTTACTAATTTTTGTTCACATTTGTTCATGTTTTATTACTGATCTTTCATCAGTTCCCAAGTATTTATACAGTCCTTCCTACTCACGTTCCTTTATATCACATTCCTGTCCCAGATTGATATTTTCTTGGTGCTGCAGCTTTCCTGCTTTAAACATTGTTTTTGCACATTTGTTAAGGTAAAATGATATCCTTATATCTGAGAAAATTTTAACCACTTGCAATTGTGCTTTCAACTCCTCATCTGGTGAACTATACTGTTTTAAATCATCCACAAAAAGCTGAGTTTGTTTTCTGGGAGCCAGATTATAACCAATGCCTAATCTATTAAGTAAACTGCTTAATAGGTTAAGGGCAAGACAAAACAACAGTGAAGACAAAGAATTACCCTGGAATATCCCCCTTTGAATTTTTATCACTGGAATAATAATTTGTCCTTTATTATGGCTTAATTGCAAAGTGGTTTGCTGCTGTTTCATGGTTACTAAAATGTAACTGATCAATGCTGGCCGTATCTTATACATATCCAAGAACTCTTTTATCCATAAATATGGGATGCTGTCAAATGCTTTTTTGTAATTTATCCATACCATACTTAGATTATTTCCCTTTTTACAATTCTCTAGCATGGCTTTATTTTGCCACAAATGATCCTTAATTCCATAGGACTTTCTTTTATTACCCTTTTGTTCTATTGCCATGATTGAGTTTTCTTCTAAAAGACTATAAACTCTGTCTGCATCAATTCCAATACATAATTTGTACATTGTTGGAAGGCTAGTTATTAGTCTATAGTTTTTAGGATGGCTTACAGGTTCACTCTTAAGGAGGAGTATCATTTTTCCTGTTGTTAACCAGGCTGGTGTCTGTTTGGGATCTGCATATAAGCAGTTCTTCCTTAGGGATAAATCTTTGAGTAAAAATGTATTAATACTTTTATCCAGAAGTTATGCACTGTATCTGGGCCTGGGGTTTTCCATTTAGGAGCTTTCCTTAATTTTGTTTCAATTTCACTGGCTGTTATCCCATTTCATATTATGTACATTTAAACTCCTAACTGTTTCTTTTACTTTTTCTATCAATTCAGCATCTTTGTTATGTTCCATAGAGTCTTTATAGATACTTCTCCAAAACTTGCCTATTTCTTCTTCTTTTTTTTTTGATGTTTTTTTCTATTCCTTTTGCTTTGTTTCCCAGTTCTCTATAAAATGTATTTGAGTCATTAATGAATTGCTTATTTTATATTTTTGCTTTATATTTATCTGTATATATTCTACGTTTTTTCTGCCTATGGTGGTATCTTTATTATTCGCAATAGTGTATAATAGATCCTGGTCTGTCCTGATACTGTGTGCTACTTTTATCACATCTATCTTTCTTTGTATTTTTGTTGATTTGTTCCCTTTTCTATATTCTTGTAACAGTGACACTACTTGTCTTAATTGCTTTATAGTTTTCTCTTATCGATTCTCCCATGATGGCATTTTATTTCTTCCCTTCCTCCCCCTTATTGCTCTATATTTTTGTGGTGAGACTTTATCTGTTATTAGTTTAGATGCACGGTAATATATTTTATTTACTTCTGTTATATCACATGAATTTCTGCTAATATTCTTGATTACTGTGTTCATCTGTTTTATCAGACTTCTGTTTTATCAGGCTTCTAACATGTTGTTCTTATTTAATTTCTATAATCTATTTCTTTTATCAATTTCAATATGTCTGTCTATCTCCATTAAATTAGGTAATTCTTCCTTTAGATTATTTTGTTCTAAACTGAGGACACATTCTTTGCTCTCTGTTTCCTGTGGGTATTCTACAGAAAGTTCCCAAACATATTTCTGTGACATATCCTCTTCAGCTGTATCCTGCCTCATCTGTTGCTCCTTCAAGAGAATTCATTGGCCCATCACTCCACAGCATTGCCTGCATCAAAGTTGTCATTGTTTCCTTCTCCTTCTCTTGCTGTACAACTCCAGCTGAACTTTTGTGCTGGTTTCCTACTGAAGGCTCCAGAGCATCATCATGTGGTAAGTCATCCGGTGCTTCCAGTCCACCCGTTTCTCCTTAATTTGGTGACTCATTGTTTCTTCATGTTGTGACATTACCTGAGTTGGATTTTCAACAGCAAATCTTTCACTTTGCAGGTAATCCATAACTTCATTTTCAATTTCTTTAACTCCTCCATTGCTAATCTCCTTTTCTTCTTCCCCCCCTTTGTTTCCACACCTGGGTGCATTTGTCTATATTTTTCTTCAAATACCTCTGCTGATGCTTTTTTGTAGTGATTAGTTTTGATTTCATCTTTGCATAAATATTGCATCATACCAAATCACTTCTTTTCCCATGTCTTTATTTCTTCTTCTACAGATGTCTGTCACTCCACCTGTTTCTCTTTAATTTGGGGACTCATTGTTCCATCATGCTGTGAAATACTCTGTGTTAGACTTTCCACACTAAATCTTTCACTTCGCAGATGTTTCATAACTTCAATTTCTATTTGTTTAACTCATATCTTACTAATCTTCTGTTCTACATCCCACCTTGTGTTCTTATGTTTTGTATTGTGAAATTTTCTATAGCTGTGTGGCTTCATCTGTATTTTTCTTCAAATATCTTTGGAGCTGCTTTTTTCATTGATTAGTTTGACTTTTTGCTTTGCATAAATAATGTACCATATCGGATCTCTTTTTTCTTTCCCATGTCCATATTTCTTTTTTCATACCTCTCAAAAATGTCTGTGTTTTGTTTATTTTTATACTTCCTCTTTCACTTCTTTTTGCAGGCGGCCCAAAGTTTTTGGGTCTATGTAATATTTTTCATGGATGTGATGTATTAATTAATACAAATTTGCATTTGAAGCTTTTGACAGTTTTTCTTGAGCAAATATTTTTCTTTCCTCTAATTTCTCTGATAATCTTTTTGAATATTTTCTATCTGGAAATTATGGGCTTCCTGCATAGTAGTAACAATACATAATTTCTTCCTTGTCATCAGCAGTCCAAACTATCATATTTTGGTTCTTTTTTGGCCTATCAGTTTTTGTAATTTTTGTGGACTATTGCTTCATTCTACAACAAGGGAGCCATCCAACCCCTGGGCCTGGCCTAACCCCTTTGTAAGAATGTTTCTGTGTTTTGAGGATTCTACACTGCCATTTTTCCCATCCTGGCACCAGTGCACACAACATGATTGGGCACTTTGTTATCCTGGGACTTGTGCACCCAGTTGTCTTTTTTATTTTTTAACCTACCTTTCTCCATGATATATGGTATATAAAATGCAGTATATTTATCAGTGTTGTGTTGGTGAGCTTGTGAAAACAGGGACCTCCACTTGAAGGTACTCACCAGAACTTCAGCATGACTTCAGTTCCAGCAATACTACTCGCCTCTTCTTGCTGATTTCATCATGTCTCCATTTGGACCATGCCATATGGTTTCCCTTCTGGTTTAATTTCTTCAAATATTTTTGGCTTCTAATACCATGGCAGGAATGGACCCATGTTCCTAAGTCAGGATAGAGTATAAATTCATGAAATTAGTAATTTAGGAAGAATTCAGTTCCAACATTGCTACTCTCTTTTTCTTGCTGATTTTATCGTCTTTCCATTCGGACCCCTATTCAGTGTGAATAGGTGTGTACAAGGCTAATGGTCCTGGAGCCTTTACAAGCCTAGCCTATAGAAGTGCCCTGGCATCATGCCGCCCAATGTTAGTTGCCAGTGCTCTATCAATTAGAGCCACTGGAGTGATCCCTGGGGTGAACTTTCTATTTACCATCCTCTCATTGAGATTTCTCTTGAAAAGGGGCAGTGAGATGCTCTGCTTGACATGTATGGGAAGTCTATTCCAGAGCATGGGCAGTCTCTGGGTTATGAACCTGTCCCTCCACCAAGTTCTGTTGATTGTGCTAATGAGGTTGAGTCTCAGGAGCATGTGATGTGGAGGGATTGGGATTTCTTTAGATGTAGCATTTCTAACAGAGCTGGGTCAGACATGGCTTTGTAAGTCAAGCAGAGCTCGCCTCTTAGTAGATGATATGAGACAGAGAATAGCTGGAATTTTTTGAGTCTGTCCATGTAGGACATGTGTTTAAGGCCTAGGATCCTCTTCTTGAGGTACTTTTGTGGCCTTTCCAGCTGTTGCATGTGTCTAGTAAGGTACATGCCAAATGGGGCATTATACTTGATGATTGGCCTAATGAGGGAAGAGTACAGAGAGATGCTGACCTCTTTCTTTCTGGATGCAAGACCCTGTGTAATGAGATGTGCCATATAGAAGGACTTTCTAACCACAGTGGCAATGTGGTTGTCGAAGGAGAGGTTGCTGTCAACCTGTGTCCCCAGATCTCTTATAATGCCTTCAGTGTTCAGTGGGCTCCCATCGATGTGGTAATTAGTGGGATCTGAGTTTTTCCCAAAGAGGATGATGACGCATTTTTTGCCATTAAGCTTAAGGTCATGGTTTCAATACCAGTCATTGGTCTCAGTGAGGCCTTTCTGTAGGATGTCTACATCACTTGGGGAGTTAATAATGGCTCCCAGCTTGCATTCATCTGCGAACTTGGTCAGCCAGAGCCCCTCGTTGTTGGCATGGACTTCTGAGAAGTCGATGCCAACAGGAGAGGACCCAGGACTGATCCCTGTAGGATTCCACCTGTGACTGGTTGGCAGTCTGACTTGGAGTCTGCTACTTTCACACTGTGGGTTCTATCTGTGAGCCAATTTGCAACCCACCTAGTGATATAGGGGTTGATGCCTAGTTTGGTGAGTTTATCAATAATTCCTGAGTGGGGAATGGTATCAAAGGCCTTTGCCAGATCAAGGTAGGCTGTCTGAACTGCTTTGCCCTCATCCACAGCTCTGGTGACTGACTCAGAGAAGTCAACCAGGGTGAGCAGGCATGATCTACCTTTCACAAAACCAAATTGTGTGGGATCTAGAGTTTGGAGATTCCCTATATCCTTGTTAATTAGGTCCATGATGATGCATTCCATAGCCTTATATATCAGACTTGTCAGGCTGACTGGGTGATAATTCCCAGGGTCTGTAGTCACTCCCCTTTTATGGAGAGGGATGACTGTAGCAGTGTGCCATTCAGTAGGGACAAAGCCTGAGGTGAGGCTGTGATTGAACAGGGCACACAGATGTGGTGCCAGTTCACTTTGTAGTTCACATAGAACACATCCAGGGATATTGTTGAGTCCCATGGAAGCTGTATTTTTGGCCTTGGACAATGCAGCTTTAACCTGTGGTGCAGTAATGCTGGGTGCCTGGCATTCCTCCGATATTGTGATTGGTCCTTTAGTGGGAGAGAGAGGGGTAAAGTTGGCACTGAATCTGTTGGATAGTATGTTGGCAATATATGTTGGCTCAGTGTATGAGGTAGCATTGTGCAGTAACTCAGAGCAAACCTGGGTATTACCGTGGAGATTCTTGATATAACTATAGAAGGCTTTGTGGTTGTCTTTAGTGTCTGCCACAATTCTGTCTTCATAGCTGTCTTTAGAGGTTTTGATGAGGGATTTCAACTTTTTGTTGAGGCTAATAATGGAGTGCTTTGAGCAAGTGCATCTTGAGATTTATACTTTTAGCATTGAGCAGCATGACCCTCAGATTGCATTTATTTATAGCTGTTACGGTGGTAATTTGGTCTTTGGAACATTGCCTAAAAAGGCACTATAGGGGTGGCAAGAGCCTTAGTCAATATCCGGAAACCCAGGGGTGACAGATGCAGGCCATCTCTGGCAAGGCATCGAGGTCTGTCAATCATGTTATCCCAAGCAGACAGATACTGGATCCCCTTAGAATGACATCAGAAACTTAGAAAATTGTTGAAGTCAATAATTTTCTGCTTGTACTGTGGTATCATTCTGGGTGACAGTAGAATGCTGCTCAGGGCTAGAGTCATACCTGCCTGGGCCACATAATCCGAGAGCTCCTCCATGTCTCTTTTCATGTAATCCAGGGAGGTCCAACTCAGGTTATTCACACACACATGGACAGTGACAGAGTTATACTTGTGCTTGTTGTGGAGTGACCTGAGTGCATGTGTTATGTGTCGGATTCTGGCACCTGATAGACATCTGACTGTTACCATCTCCTTTTTCAACCTAGTGAGTGGGACATCAGTGTGCCTCACTATCGAGTCACCTATGATTAGTGTATTGGGCAAGCTGTTTTGCTTTAGGGGCTTAGATTGAGGGGCACACTGTATAGGTGAGCTGTGTGTCTTGTGGTTTGTGCTGTGTTGTGGTGGTTGAGTGCGTTTCTGCCTTGGAGGTCTGCTGTTTGGTAGAATTCTATTGAGATCCTCCACAAAGGTCAGTGTGCGGTTTGTGTTTTTATGTGAGAGCTATGATGCCAGGTGTTCTGGAGGACTATGTGTTGCATGTGGTATGGTCTAGGTTTTGACCTTCTCCTCTTGCCTATTCCCATCTTGACTTGAGAGTGCATGGCTTCCAATTTGGATATATAAGCGCATTTCTCACAAGTCTGAGTGTTGGGAGGTAAGAGAAGAGTGTTGTCTGTGTACATGAGGCAGTTGCTACACCGCCTCAAAATGCCCAAATTAACCAGGTTAATAGGTGAAAGCACATGGAACTGATCTTTAGACATGCCAGGAGGGATGGTCATTATTACTAAATACTGGAGTTGTTTCTGTATATATTCCTTGCAGTCTCTGCAATGCATTTCTGTCTATTGTTTGAGTTCATATAGGCTGTTATACCTTGTGTCATAATTTTCTTTCATTTTTTTGGATCTACTTTTATTTTGTTTTAAGTACTTTGTCTAGCTGTGGCATGTCCCTTTTACATGGTAGCCCAGTGGCAAAAAAGTTAAATACCCTATCCAACATACCTGATGGGGATTTCAACTTGGCCTGCCCAAGCCTAAAACTTTGATCATCATTTTTCATTACTAACAAAGTAGTTCTTGCTTTGTTTTCATCAGTTGTGTAGGCCAAACTCAGCTACAGTAATTATAATTTCTCAGTAATTTGTTATAGTTTATAGAACATACTGTTGCATTGCTGAACAGATGTTTTTTTTGGGTTAAAACAGATTTTACTAAATTATTATCTGGTAAGTTGATGATATAACCTCCCATCCCTTTGGGTGGAGGGCTACTTCTTGATTTTCACCCATTATATTTTGTCGCATGTCTTCCATGGCCCACATGCTGATCACTATGGAAACAGAAATGGTTGTGATGAAGACTACATGTCAATGTATTTAGTATGGGGTTTGGAAAGCATGCATCCATGAGTGATACCTATAGGGATTCCTTTTCCTGATTTCTGGAAAGGGCCTGCAAAGTGTTTGCATGCCTGTTATTGTTTACTCAATAATCTAATCTGGCAGCAGAATGCAATTTATCTGAAGGACATTAACTTGCAGTGAAATTGTTATCAATATATGCTGAGTGACTGAAATGTAATTATCTAGGTCTAACTAGGTTGAAGCTGCAGCAGCCATCAATAACTACATAAATATTAAAGTCATTGAGTTGTGAGTCATGGAACAGAATGAGAGGGTGTAAAATGTCACTTTTATTCAGCTACCACCTGCTAATTTGCCTTTTAGGTACTGATAACAAAAAAGGTATCTTTAATGGCCCCAAGGAAGAGGTGACATAACCAACTCCTAAGGTATCTTGTCTGATTCCCAGGGATAGCAGATTTCCCTTCACTGTTGGCTGTCTACATCCTATGTCACTCTCTCTGGGAGATGAAATAAATGAAAGCAAGCCGAAGATGTACTTCTTGCCGGTTCAGTACCAATTGTGCTTTAATGCCTGCAGAGATGTGGCCTCATTTTCTGTCTTGTTCCCTAATTCATATGTCTGAGGTATTTAAACCAGATTCCCCACTGAGGTACTGAATTTAAAAGCTAATAAAATAACCTTGAATTTAAAATCACATGTTATTTGAACCCAGTCAAAGTTAACTACTTTATATTTACAAAGTAATCGTATACTGATGTTATGCAAATACATAGCTTGTTGTTGCATATCAATCTACTTTAAATGATTACTAAAAATATAAATCTTTTCTTAGCAGTGCTGAAGTGCATTGCCCAAGAGGCTTCATTTGTTTAAGAAATGTATGAGCAAGTTGATTCAATAACGACATTTTTTTATCTGAACCACTAGAAAGCAGTATTCATTTGTGGAAATATCACATTTTAATTTCAAAACGTAGGCCATGCTCTAAATAAGCATTTACTATACCATAGTACAAACTGTTTTGTTGTATTTCTGAGTAGTTACAAAAACATGCCATCTGTAATAAAACAGTTGCTCAGTTAAGGTCACTACATTTTTCTACTCTGTAGTCTGTGCTACATTTGAAGGAAATATGCCCTTTCCTTCATTATTCATACAAATTCCCAGAGTAAATATTTGGTTCAGTGCTCAAACTTATTAATAAGTTCTAAACACTCTGAATCTATTAGTAGATTGTTCCATGAAACTGGCTCTGTCTCCATAAATTAAATGTGAATATTTATAGTTTTTCTACAATACCATCATAACTCTTTGTTGTCATTTGACTACCATTCCTGATTAATGGTTGCCAACACATGACCTTGCTTATCACATACAATTTCTGCTCCTTCACTGTGTTTCCAGTCAACATATACATGTTTAGTGCCCCAGGATAGCTCTCACCAGCTTGATTCTGTTCTCACTTAAGGACTGTACTTACCTTGTAAGGTTTGCAGTGTATCATTTCATTTGTTAAGCAGTGTGCAGGGAAGATATCCTGTTAGTAAAAAGTTAATTAGGAAAGGAAACAGCTTATAGAATTGGAGACTGAGCAAGCATATGAATTTTGATGAGAGGTAAGGTAGGGGCAATAGGAACAGAGGAGAGATAGGTAAATAATAAGTAGAAGAGAAGGTAGGGTTAGTGAGAAGGTTAGAGGAAGAGTATGGTGGAGAAGAGTAAGGGATGACTTGGGCTAATACATATAATAATATATAGGGTCTATATCGATTAGTTGAAAAGAAACAGTTAGACCCAGGATGTCTGATGGAAAAAATCTGTCATTTGCAAAATTGGCTTCAGGAACTCGTAAACTTAGATACTCAAAATTCCTAAGAGGTGAATTAATGTATTGGGAGAGCCCAGTAAAAAACAAATGCACTTTTTCACAGCACCAAATCTTTTGTACTGTGTCTGAAATATTTTACTGTTGCTAACATTTCCTTATTGCTTGTTAACTGTGGCTGTGAGTCGAAATAAATAAATAAATACCCAAACAAAATAAAAACAGAGCTAACACAAGTAACTGCAGCGGTTACTAGGGTGTGTGTGTGTGTGTGTGTGTGTGTGTGTGTGTGTGTGTGTGTGTGTGTGTGTGTGTTTGTGTGTGTGTATGTGTGTGCATGTGAGTGTGTGAGCAAGGTCTTGTAGTGGTTCGTATTTGGTGTCTGACGGAGATGTGCTGAAATATATTCATGTTTGATCATAATCCAACATCTGAGCAGTATACAAGTAAAGTTTCTACATCTTTCTGTGTGCACAAGGGGGGAAGGAGGAGTTGTAACAATATACACTGTATATGTCCCAGCAGCAACAAGCTAAAATATATTGCTATCATTATTATTTATTCATTCTTTACATCACAATCAGATATCCAAGGTATACACAGTCAGTGAAATGGCTTAACTAGTGGACATGTATGTGTGTGACTTTTTTACATATGTGTGAGTCTGTGTTGATGCTTCTGTGTGTGCAGTCTTCACTATCTAATTAAACCTCCTGAAGTGGAAGCCCATGGAGTATATGCAAATGACCCCTTAAAGGTATACCAGAGTTTCTGTTTAAATCTTTATAGGTACGTTCAGGCCAATAATGCCAAACCCCATTAGCTGTAGATATACCTTGGTTTGGTCTTTTTTGACCTTGCCATAACACCATAGGAGGATTACTTGACTATACTTTACAAATATAGAGCTTAAAATCAAGCCTGTTGTCCATAAACATTGAAGTGCCTGCAAAATACCCCAAATAACATCCAAACCAAACGATAGAAAAGTCACAGAGACAACTGTTCAGTAAATACTTCAAGAAAAACCCAGCCAAGCTAGAGTCTTCATTGTGCATTACCTTCAACCTCCTGTAGTGGAGGCCAAATAGATGTATGCAAATGACCCTTATGGACATACTGGTGTTTCAGCTACATGGTTTCTGAATGAGTGTGACTCTTTCCTTGTTATCTCTATATGTATAAATTTGAGCTAATAAAGCCAAACACCAGTAACTTTAGACATGCCATGTTTCGGACTTTTTCAAACCACATTGTTAACAGCATAAGTGGTTTGTCTAACTATACTTTTGAAACACAGATGTTAAAATCATGTCTGAAGTCCATAAACATTAAGGTGCCTCATTAATATCCTAAATAACATTCACACCAAAGGGTAATGGTTATGAAACAGAAGAAAAAGAATCATAGTTGCAATGAAATGCCCAGCAAAATGTGAATCTGTGGTACCACTAATGAATCTTATTAGGCTGTGTCAGGATTATAAGCAGTTAATAAAGTCACTAATTTCAAACATTTCGCCTAACTTAAGTGGAAGACCTTTCAGTAGTATTAGTAGCGGGGCTACAATTATTCAAAATCAGATATGAGACACGCTTATCAATACTTGGTTTGTATGATCATTCTAAGAAGTCCTTGACCATAAATATGCTTAAAGGAAAGGTTTGATGCAATTTTTTAATTCTGCTTACTGTCCTGTTGGTGTAAAGTTGCCCAGACAGAGTTAACTGGGATAGATTCATTGAGTGAAAGCTGGACATAAAACCAATCAACTTGCCAAAATTAATGAAAGATATCTGTATTTACTATATGTTCAATATAGTAATGGGGATGGAACAAGGAAGTGGATGACATAATGGTTAGGAAGAGATGGATAGTCTGTGCATCCAGGAAATAAAGTAGAAGATCAGTGCAGCAAAATCTCTAGGCCTGTGAACCAGAGTCTACAACTCAGTGGTAGGACAGGCTATAAATGGTGTAGCAACTGTGGTGAGATATAGTCTTCTGTAGACTGTGACAGATATAATCAGAATCACTGACAGAGAAATGACAATCATAATCGTGTGTAAATAAAAGCAGTTTTCATGATCCCGGCCTATGGTCAACAGCAGGGCTGCTATGACAAAGAAAATAATTAATCAGGACAGTGATTGCAGGACCTCCTCAATAAAGTGGAACAAACTGAAGTTGGTCTTGGTAATGGGAAAACTAAATGTTTATACTGGGACAGACAGAACAGAATACAAAGATTGCCTGGGTCCACATGATTGGATCAACAGAAATAAAGAAGAAGCCACTCTAGACTTCTGTCTGGAAAATGTCTTAATAGTGGCCACCACATTGTTGACCAAGACAGACACTCAAAAGACCCATACAAAAGTGACAGCAAGCAACTCTTGTAGACGGCCACCTAGTATGGACAGGGCACTGGGTTCAAATTAAAGATTGCAAAATAATCTCTATTAAAGTACTTGGTCCCTAGCATAAACCACTATTCATCTGAAAACAGTGATCAAAGAAGGCTCTAAGGCCAACATATACTAGACTGGAGACCTAGAAGGTGATGGGAGTAAAAACACAGGCGTTAAAGGAAATAGGAAATACTAATGGCACCAACACATTAGCAAAGCAGTTCAGCTCCACAAAGGAGTGATACATTTTCCTAATAACATCCAGGTAACCTCAGATACTGAAATCAAATAAGATTATGGGGCAGATTCATGAATGCCTACATTAAGTGTAACTAATTGTACATGATCTGTATTCAGGAACATACCTACCACATTTTTGTGCTGTCTAGTCACTCAGAAACATTACACTAAGTGCAGACGTAGTCTACATATTATAGTAACCTTTATAAATACCCCTTGATATATATTTAAGGTTGCAAGAAAATCAGTAGGAAAACTAAAATTAGGAGGAAGAAGGTGTGAGTTATGCTTGTGTTGTCTGTTCACTAAGAATTGTGTACACAGTGTAGGTGTTCATACATTTGGCCTTATGTAGAAAAAGAAGTACACAAACTGGATCCAAACAAAGCACAGGGAGGATACATAACTAGTAATAATAACCTAAGAATACTTTGGCATAAACTTATAGTGCCATTTATATCTGTTATTCATGAGGTTATTTAAATATAGGGAAACTCCTCAAGATTGGAGACATGCACGTGTTAAACCTGTCTTTAAGGGAAAGGAGAGTAGGACAGACCCAAGAGTTTACTTCCATGATTACTTTCGATAAATTATTGTCAGAACTTGAAAGGTTGGGAATGGAATCATACATCAGCATGCATATGTTGAAAATAGATCTATAACCACCTGTAACATGATAAAAACTATAAATTAAAAATTGTGGTGTGATGCAAATTATATATACTTAACTTCAGCATTTGATAGGGT
Organism: Protopterus annectens; assembly: GCF_019279795.1. NCBI lineage: Eukaryota > Metazoa > Chordata > Ceratodontiformes > Protopteridae > Protopterus > Protopterus annectens. The sequence goes on from NC_056733.1 coordinate 532,641,698, forward strand.
CATACACAAAACACTGATCAATAAATTAGCACAACTAGGTATTGATGGACTCTTGATAAGATGGATAGCTTCATAGCTTACAAACAGGACATTATTATTTATTTATTTATTTATTGACATTTCTTGACTGGGAAAGTCCACTGGGTCAGAAACCAATTTTCAGTGGAGGTATGGGGAGAAAAGCTCCACAAAATATTTATTACCAAGAACTTTAAAGACAAAAATATACAATGAGCACAGGCTTTAAAAATCACATTAGCTATTAATATATAACATGCAACATATTTACAATATAAAGCCTTCAGAATAAACATGAATGCTAGAATCTAGGTAAGCAGATTGTTTTAAGTACTTGGGGAATTTCAGGCATTGCATTGGAGTAGAGAGCGTGATTAGAGTATATGATGGTATAGAGAATAGTATATAGAGAAAGTTGCTAGAATTTGAGAGGGGTTACTCAGTAGAAGAAAGTAAAAGGAGGAAAAATGGTAAGTATTATAAAGCAACTGGACAGGCAAAATTGTAGGATACATTCAGAGTGTCCCACAGGGATCTGTCCTAGGCCTATACTTGTTTAGGTTGTATCTCTCAGATCTGTCTTTTTCATTTGAGGTGTTGTACACTCTGAAAATGGGCTAACTGATTACACGTGTTACAGACAGGGCATGTCTGTAGAAAAAGTTCACTAAATTGACCATTTGGGCACAAGAAAATACTATGCTGATAAATATATCAACAACTAAGCATGTGAGATTTGGGAGACATAGATTGAAAGGTTAATTCAGCAAACACTTATTGAATAGAGTCATTTAAAGACCTGGGTATTTGTGGAGATCCAGCTTTGAGTTTTTCTAATGCAATCAACCAATTGGTTAATGATAGTTATTGAACTATAGGTTATATAAACAATTTATAAAGTCTTAGAAATCATAAATGATGAAATCAATGTTTGTTATTTATATTAGACTCAAAGCTGAATACTGAATAATAATAATCCGGAAACCTTAAAATAAAATAAACATGAATACACTGGCAACAGTACAGCAGAAATATGCCAAGAATATCCATGGATGTGAAAATTTGAGTTATTATGAAAGGTTAAAAATATCTGAACTTGTACATTGTTTCATATAGACAATTAAGAGGAGATCTTATTCAGATATTTATGGCAGTTAAGGGCAACTTACTCTAGGAATGTTTAGGGTTATTAAAAAGCAATAGAGAATCATTAAACTATGTATGTAGAATATTCTAGGGAATGAGAAGTGTACTAACTGGTTCTCTGAGAGATTAGTCAATGCATGTCATAGACTACCAAATTTCAATAAGCATGTACAAGCACAGAATAACTTCAGCGGAAGACATTTCAGATATTTTTAAGAACAACCTGGACACTTATAGGTTCATAGGTTCATAGGTAGGTACTAGGCTATCTGCCCGAAGGCATTTATAAGCCTAGCCAGAATGTGTTGGCTTTCACCGCCCCCTTAAATTAGTTCCCTGTGCCTCTATCCAGCAGAGTCACTGAAGTGATCCCCGGGGTAAACTTTCTGTTTGCCATCTACTCATCAAGGTTTCTCTTGAAGAGTGTTAGCGAGGAGCTCTGCCTAATGTAGATTGGGATCTTGTTCTAAAGCATGGGAAGTCTCTGGGACAGGAATCTATTCCTCCAGCACGTCCTATTTATTATTATGGTGAAGTTTAGATCCCTAGAGCATGTGGCTTGAGGGGATAAGGTTTTCTTTAGGTGGAGCATGTCAATCAATTCTGGGTTGGACATGGCCTTGTATGTCAGGCAGAGATCACCTCTGAGTAGGCGGTATGCAACTGAGTACAGCTGGAGTTTCTTCAGTCGAGCTGCATAGGGCATCTATTTGAGGCCAGTGATCCTCTTGGTGAGGTACTTCTGTGGTCTTTCCAGCTGTTGCAGGTGTCTTGTAAGGTACATCCTAAATGGGGCATTGTACTCTATGATGGGTCTGATGAGTGATGGGTAGAGGGGCACAATGACCTCTTTTGATCTGGATGCAAACCTTTTTGTGATTAGGTGGGCCACATAGAAGGATTTTCTAACCACTTTGGTAATGTGATTATCAAAGGAGCAATTACTATCTACTTGGGTCCCCAGATCCCTTATTATGTTTTCCGTATTTAGGGGACTACCACCTATGTGGTAGTTTGTGGGTACTTTGTTTTTTCCAAAGGGGATGACTATGCACTTTTTGGCATTTAGCTTGAGGCCATGGTTCTGACACGAGGTATCTGTCTCAGTGAGACCCTTTTGGAGGGTGTCGGTGTCAGCCGGAGAGTCAATTATAGCCCCTAGTTTGCAGTCATCTGCGAACTTGATTAGCCATAGTCCTCCTGTGCTTGCCTGTACCTCTGAAAAGTATATGCTGAACAGGAGGGGTCCTAGGACTGAGCTCTGGGGAATGCCACTTGTAACCGGTTTAGAGTCAGACCTAGCTCACACAACTCTCACCATTTGGGTTCTGTCCATGAGCCAATTGGCAACCCATCTTGTGACATAGGGGTTTATGTTCAGGCTGTTGAGCTTGTCTATAATACCAGAATGGGGAATGGTGTCAAAGGCCTTTACAAGGTCTAGGTAGGCTGTCTGTACCACTTTTTCCTCATCTATAGCCACTTATTGTGGAAATAACTGTTGTTTATATTGAGAGGCTAGAAGGGCATTACTACTTTTGCCTGAAATATTTGTATGTATGTATGCATGTATGTATGCAAAAGAAAGTGTGGGGGAGAAAAAGAGGAATGGCACTGTCTCAATATAGCATGTGTGAACTTGATAGAAAAGATATGCAGTCAAGCAGCTATGGGAATAAGGTATATAAAAAAACTATTGGGAAATGCAGAAGTCCAGGAAGCTTTCAAAAGAAAGGAGGAGTGCATATAGAAGTGGGATCTAGAAAGGCTGGACCAGATCAAGATGGAGTACTGGTTGGGTAACAAGAATGCCAAGAGAGCTGTCACAGTGGCAAAGAATAAGGCATCAGAGAACCTCTACCTACTGCTAGAAAGTGGCTCAACTGATGGTACAAAGAAACTCAATCAAGCTGCAAGACAATATGTGAATGATGAAGCTAGTTGGCAGATGCCATTCATAAGGACCAACAGCAGCAATCTGTTCACCAGTCCACAGGACATTAAGATCAGATGGAAAGGGTACTTCACGAAACTTCTGAAGGAAGAAAATCAGGAGCTGTACTGTCATATGCATGACCTATAATGAAAGAAGAGGGAGAGCCCGACCTACAAGCAGTGTGAAGTGCACTGATGAAAATGAAGTCAAGGAAAGTGACAGGCTTAGATGTAGTCATGGCAGATGTGATCTCAATGTTCAGTGCATTATGGGAGACATGGCTCCTATGGGTACTCATCATGGTACAGTAATAAATGCATATCCCCTATGAAGATATGTATCCTAGTGCCAGGGTAGAAGAACAAATGCGATATTTACAACTATTGGCAGTACAGAGGTATTGAACTCCTGTTGCACTGCATGAACATGCTGGAGAGTGTGACTGATAAGCAAATATGCAGAGCAGTAGAATGTAAATTGGGATACAAGTTGCTCAGATTCTGGTCAGGATGCAGTAGAAGTGACCTGAAGTTTGCTGTAAAAAATAGTGGAGAAGAAGCTGGAGTTGAGGAAAGATTCCTACTAGGCATTCCTAAACTTGGAAAAAGCTATTGCAAGGTCCCAGGAAAACTGATTTGTGCAGCCCTATGATAATCTGAAGTCCCAGAAACATTATTAGAATTACTGTAGGCTATGTGCAAGTGTCCAGTAATGTAGGTATGACCAGTGTTCGGACTCACAGAGGAGTTTGCCGTGTGAGTGAGTGAGTGTGCATTAGGGATCAGATGTGAGCCCACTACTGTTCAGACTGGTGATGGGCTACGTCCACAAACTGGTTGGGATGGGGCAGATCAGCAAAGCTGCTGTATGCATGCAATGTGGTACAACAAGCAGGCTCTGAAAATGAACTTCATCAAATGATAGGGGAAAGGGATGTAAAACTGAATGCAAATAGGATGAAACTGAGTACAGCCGAACAATGGTCATGGCAGCAAATGAGGGGGAATCAGAAGATCCTGGTAATAAGAGATAGAAGGGAAAATACTGAAACAGGCTAACGGCTTCAAGTGCCTGGGAAGGGAAAGACTGAATGAGGAGGTCAAAGCTGGAATCAGAGGGGCTGCAATGAACTGTCACAGAGTGTCAAGGATAGTGTGTGATAAAAGAATACCAAAGAATTGAAATGTAAGGTTACAAAATAGTGTTCAATCAGAGCTTCTGTATGGCACAGAAATCTAGTCACTGAAGGCAGAGCAGTTGAGAAAGCTTAAAGCTATGGAGATGAAGTGCCTGAGGTGATTAATCGAATGCACATTGTGGGACAGGTGAAGAAATGAGGATACCAGAAGACAACATAGTCCCCATTGTAGAGGAGGTCTAAACAGATTATGGCAGGTTGGTCAAATGTTTTAGGAAAGCAGGAGGAAATCTGGTAAAGTAGACTTGGAAGAGACAGGAAGAAGGCAAAATTAAACAATATCAATTAATTGCAGGAAAGAGACTTGAGTCAGTCTGTTATAGCTGTCTAAGAAGTTAGACTAGCTTTGAATCTAGAGATGTGGGAGCAGATGATGAGACATCCTGACCCAGTATAAAATGGTGAAAAAGGGAGATGATGATGATGAAGAATGTAGGCAAGAATAAATATAAGAATACAGATGCCCAGGCAATACTTGCAAATAGTCATTTTTTTGTCAGTGTACTATCCTGATAAACAAATGTAAAAATAAAATAAAATTACAATGGCATTACATTTAAATGCCAATACACAGTACAAACACAAATTATATATATATAGGTAATGCTTGCAGGAGTAAATGGCCTGAAAACCCATGGTGTAAACTGCATGTAAATAACTAGGCTGACTCATTCCTTTGAAAAAGTCTTCCAGACCTGACAAATGTTCATCAAGAGAGAATGGCACACATATGCAATTTAATTCCTTTATTTCTCAAAAAAAAAAAAACATGTAAAGCAAAAACAATATATTATACATTTAGACAGATATATGGTTCTACATAAAGTGATGGAATGAAAAAATAATCACCAAGAAGAAGCTTGTTGGCAAAAAGTAAATGGCACCGCAACGTATTGTAAACAACGACCATAGAGCATTGTAACAATCCAACACAACCTAAGGACAATGAAACAATGAAGAAACAATTGCATGGGAGACATTGCCCCACCCTCATGTTTACCAGCATGATGAAGGCTTTGTCCCCATCTCACTTTTACTTACATGTACTAACTCAAAGATCACATATCCATAGTGACATGTTCACATACAATAAATCACAGCTGGTGCCAAAATACAAACGTTACTGGTAGTGGTCCCCAATACATTCAAATGTTATTTATGAAATACACACACACACACACACACACACACTTTTGGCCTTAGACCAGGGTATATAACAAATAAAATACATTTGTCCTAACTTTTGTTACAGTTTATTAACCACTTTAAAAAATGTAACATTCATAATAGCTGAACACATTTGTAAAACAATAAATGAAACTATACAAGATATGATACACATTAAGAAAATTAATAACATTTGACATCTGATAATCTTCAGTAAAAAGCAAAGAAAATTAAGCTTAAATGACAGTGGGTATCTTAAGAGGTCCATAAAGGGTTATACCAACTAAAATACAATATACTACAAAATTCTCTGAAAGAGGACATATACTTATGCTTTGATAGATGAACCCATATCCTGTGCTTGTATGTACACAGATGTTTGACAATACCCATGGGGAGATTTCCAATATAATGTTAAGAAGATAATTATTGTCAAACTTATTAAATGAAGCCGTAAGAATTCTGCAATGGTCTCACCAATGTCTGAATAAATCAGACTCAATAACCAAAACTCTGGATAACCCCTCCTTGGCAAGTACTTCCAAACTGCCTAAGATGCTGCTTCCCTTACCTTTTTCAAATGGGAAGAGCCTCTGGGCTTGACCATATCATGTGAACATAATTTGCTTCCCTAATCCCATGCCACCAACATTCCACTTCCACAAAAGTACCTCTTCTTTTCAGCCTTATTCATCAATTCTGCCTTTGATTTATCAATTTGTAGAGCATATATACAGTAGCCAGAATAAATAAAAAAATCAAGCTATTGGGTAAGACTGGACCATAGACATTTTATATAAAATACTAATACCTTTACCATACTACAAATGCAACCACCACCAAAATCCAGGTATCTGCATTTGAGAAAAAGAACAAAATTGAAGTATAAAACCAGCACAGGCAAGGCTCCAGGTTCCAAGTAGTAAAACATTTAATAAACAGCAAACAAATCCTTAAGATACACTAGCACTTTCACCAATAGGCTTCATCAGGTGTGATGTGTTAATACATGTCACTTCCTTTTAAATCTAAATTTAAAATCACATGACCAAAATGTCTAAAATATTTAAAGAAACATATCTTAAAAATCTTATAAGTGACATATAAATTACATAAAATGTCATTCAAGACAAATATTATTTCTTACGTAATGGTCTAGATCTCAAAGTTGGTCTCAAGGGAATACAATCATTTAATCCATGTCCAACATTAGCTCTCAATTTTATAATCCATTGAGTCTCTGACTCCTCTGTTTTTAATCTAACATCACCCCCCCCCTTTTGTTTACATAATTCTTACGTATTACCATAAAGCTAAAATAATGTGTGGGGCAGTCTGTGCTGTGAGTTTTGCCAGAGCATTGAACATGCTCTTTTTATTTATATGGTACAAATGTTCTCTAATTTTATCTTTCAACATTTTGTCAGTTTTACCAACGTAGAATTTTGTACATATTTTACACAGCCAAATAGACTATATGCATCCTTGTGCATGTAGCCCTAATGCTAAAATTAAAAACTTCATTTGTATCTGGATGTACAAAACTATTACTACTGTTTATGTATATACAATATGAACATTTATTGCATGGATTAGTACTACCTCGAGTTTCTATATTATAATTATCTGTAGGATTACATAAACGTATCCTAAGAGACTTTTTATTTCTAAAAACAAATTGTGGAACCATATCTCTATCTCTACTCACTTGTACATTAGTTTTAAGTATATTCCAATTCTTCTTGATGATGCTGGTATATAGATTAATATTATTAGAATACTCAAAGGACATCTGTACTTCATTTATGCTCCTATTTTCTTATTTTTCTCTTTTTTGTGTCAACTCAGAGAAATAAGTTTTAGCTCTAGTAGTTCTTACTTCAAGAACATCTGATTCTCCTTTTTCTATCATCTCTCTTTCATATCCCCTATTTAATAATTCATCTCCTGTAATGCTTACTTGTTCTTGAAAAGCTGCATTGCTAACATTTAGCCTTGAGGCTCTATAAAATTGATTTTGAACAACATTTCTAAAAATGTATTGTGGATGCATGCTATCCCTGCTAAGTAGATGGTTATCCCTACATGGTTTCTTGTAGAGTTTAATACTTAGCTTACCACTATCATCTTTGTATACAGTAACATCTAAAAAGTCAATACTAGTATTTGACCATTGCACTGTAAAAGTTAAGAAATCTGTGCTGTTATTCAGATATTCCACACATTCTAATAACCTTCCTGGAGTACCTTCCATAAAAGGAACAGGTCATCCACAAATCGTTTAACAAACAAAATATTAGCATTAAATGGACCTCCCAACAGATGTTCTTTTTCCCGTGTAGCCATTACTGTATTGACATAACTATTGGCACAAGGAGTGCCCATGGCTACTCTGTTACTTTGCCAATGAATTGAGTCTCTGAACATGCACACATTATTTTCAAGTACTAATTGTAAAAGTTCCCTTATTTGTACTGACTTATTAGCTTCAAAAGTTGAATGTTGTTCTATATATTTTATGGCATATTCTATGCCTTGAATGTTCAGAATAGTCGTAAATAACGAAACTACATCTAACATAACAAGCAAGAATTTTTTACCTTTAATTAACTGTGAAGTATATAGATAAAGATCTCTAAGAAAATGTTCAGTATCCTTAAGTACAACTTCAGAACTATCCAAAATAGGTCTCAATATTTTCTCAATGTATATAGAAATAGGTTTGGTAGCCCATTTATTGCCAGCCACTATAGGTCTCATGGAGGGGTTTGATAAAGCTTTATGCACTTTAGGTACATCTTGTATCAGCGGAATGAGGTGATGTTCTATAATAAAGTATTGACATAATTTTTCATCAATAATTCCATGATGTTGCATCTCCTTGATTCTTATAATTACTTCTTTCATCATTTGATCTACCCTAGTTTTTGTTATGGGGGTATAAAAAGTTTCGTCACTCAACATTAAAAACATAGCAGCATCATATTTTTCTCTATTTAGAACAACTATTTGGCTTCCTTTGTCTTCTGGTCTAATAATAATTGCTTGGTTGTTTTCTAAACCTTGTAATGCTACATATTCAATTTTATCAAATTAAACTGTTTATGGCTTCTTTTTCATTACTTTTCTGCTGTTTATAGTGTAAGTCATACACATCATTGATACATAATTCTTCAAATACTTGCACTATAGGATTCAATTTGGGAACAAAAGCACTAGGTTTCTTAAATATATTCATATTATTATGTGCATTATTATCTGCAGTATGATTTACAATATTCTCTGCCCCTTCACCTCCGAACATTAATTTACACATCAGGTTACGAGAAAACAATTTTATGTCCAAAACAACATCTGAAATATTAGAATCAATAGTAGGAATAAAATAAAGTCCTTTATTAAGGGCTGGCAGTTCTTCTTGAGTCAATACATGTTGAGATAGGTTTAATACTATGGGCCGGATTCACAAAACCTCTGTGTAAGAGTTAATATGTCTTACACGGAGGCTGTAGTCTAACGGTATGATGTCAGCATGCCATGCATATTCATGAGGGCATGCTGAATCATACCCTAGGCTAACACAGTCTGTGTAGGAAAGTAGGGGGTGGGTCCAAATGCCGATTTCTGCAAAGGGACACGGCCCCCAGAAGAGTCAGAGTCCTGAAAGTAAACACCCACGAGCGAGTCCGTGGAAATGTCAAGGAACACAACACCACATGCCCTCACAGACTATAAACCCAACTGTAATGTCAAACGTAAAAATAGCAGTTTAATTTTTTTTTTTTATAATTTCCAAAATGTTTGCCCGTAGTTGCTCTCGTTTGCGTGGGTATGCCCTCCGCTCAGCCACAGTTAGCAGACATTGAAAAGCATATAAGATCTAAATATGCAAAGTAAGCCAAGTAGCAATAGCGTAGTGGTAGAGACGTTGGCCAAAGAGGAGGTAATCACGGTTCGAGCCCCCACAACATCATTTTCCATTTTTATTTAAATAAGCATGAAACAATCCCCTGACATATATATATATATATATATATATATATATATATATAAATATATATATATATCTATATATCTATATATCTATATATATATATATATATATATATATATATCTATATATCTATATATATATATATATATAAAACTATAATTTAAGTAAAATGTAATGAAATGGGCCGTGTATTTTTGAAGAAATCCGACATAATAAAATATAAAAAAAGGATCATAATTGCCCATAGCTTAGCAAGGCTTTAGCAAGCTGAATATGGGTGCCCATAGGTGAGCAGCGCTTTAACAAGCTTGATATGAGTGCCCATAGGTGAGCAGCGCTTTAACAAGCTGAATATGAGTGCCCGCAGGTGAGCAGCAGTTTAACAGGTTTAATATGAGTGCCCGGAGTTGAGCAGTGCTTTACCACACTTAAAATGAGTGCCCGTAGTTCAGCAGTGCTTCACCCAGCATAATATGAGTGCTCATAGCTAAATAACACGTTACCTAGTGTAAGCCGTTTGCACAAAGCTGTGCAGCGCGCCAACCAGCTTACCAGCAGGCAACATTGGGCAAGCTGTATTAAAGCCGCCTTTACACAAACACACCTCCTAGCCTGTCTAGACAGTAGTAAAATAAAAAAAGCAATGCCCAGGGTCAAACCTGGGATACTGTGCACCATAGTCAAAGTACTGAATCACTAAGCCATGACAGTTGTACTGAGAAATGCAGTATTAGCATATATATATAGGAATGAATGGAAATAGAAGCATGACAAAGCAGGTTTTTTTAAGCTGATAAATATCCAAAACGGCCAATCACAGATAAGTGCGGGAAAACCGGCATATATAAGCCCCATAGGCGGGAATTCACAGCATAACTGATTGTGGTGCCCATTTGCAGTCAGGATGCAGGTGCAGGAGAGGGAAGTCGCTTTAGAGCACAAAGGTGGGGTGTTGAGGAGTCAAAATATATGGTTTGGCTCCTAGTCCATGATCATGAAGCACAACTCATGCAGGGCCAGGTTAACTGGGGTGCGTACAAGGCAGAGGCGTGGAACCGGTTGGCACATGATCTCACCAGTGCCACAGACATTCCGAGGACTGGTGAACAGGTCTGTCACCACCATGCGGACCTGAAGCGACGGAAGGAGGACCAACTGAACCGTTGGATCCAGGAGGCCCGCCAAATGCCCAATGCCTCACTACTGAGTAAGTATCCATGTAATTAAGTATGTCAGAAATGCTATCCTATCCTATAGTATGGAGACATATGTTCCAGTATTACTTCCTTTATATTACAGCTGCAGGTGTTCATTCCGCGAATCAGCGAGCCTATGCTGATAGGCTGCTGAGGTTGCGCCACCAGGCAGGTTAGTAATTATTTAGCTGGCATTGTCATAGAATATAAGTGAGGCAGATTGTAAAATAGTTCAGTGTTGTAACCCACTAATAAAGGTCAAATAAGCCTAGAAGAAAGATTCTGCTAGTATTGTAAGATTAGATAAGTGATGCAGCCTGGAAAATAGTGTAATGCAATCCAGTAATAAAGATTAAACAAGTCTCAAATAGAAGTATCCACCTGTATTGTAATATCAGATAACTGCTGCAGCCAGAAAATGAGTGGTAATCAATCAACAAAGGATAGACAAGTGTCAAATACATCCTTGTAAATTCTGCCATATGAAATAAGTGAGTCAGCTGGAAAGGGTTGTTGTAAACCAGTAATAAATGTTAATAAAGCCCAGAATTAAGTACCAGTCTGAAATGTAAATATAAAATAATTGAGAGAGTGTGAGAAAGACAGTTTGAAGCTACCAAGAAAGCTGTAATAAGTCTGGAATAAAGGTATACTGCAGTCACTACATTATGAAATGAATGAGACAGCCACAACCAAAGAGTGTAATGTGTTAAATAAAATACAGAACACGGACTGTGTCCGTCCCACAAATTGTATATGTTGCTGTACCCTTGCATTATGGAAATAGTATGGTTGTATGAAATGCTGAACATCCACAGTTGTCTAGACCCATATAAATCAACTATAGCAGGATGCTGTACCTGAACACAGCCAGATATGAACATATATGAATAAAAATGGAATGTATATTAATGTAGCAGTAACATCCCCATCACTAACATTCCTAAGGTTACATACAGGAAACTGTACTAATACATGTAGGGGATATATATCTGCATCTACTAGGAATGTACAGTATATGTATAGGTAGTTTAAGTTGTTAATGTAAAATTTCTCCACCTTACCCTATTTTCACAAATGATGCCATTCCACACCAAACCGGGTATGTGTATTCACAATTAATTCCCATGGACATTTGTCCTGTTGGTTCATACATATCTGCATGTACGTTGATGCATGTGCCCCATTCACATATCCAAACCTGATGGCCTGTTGCCACCAATCAACCCTGCATGCTGTTGGAATGTGTACTGTTGTTCTAAATATGCATGTGTTATGCTTGCTGCTCAATGTTCGGAATTCATGGATGTTTGGTTAATGAGAATACTGATGCATGCTGTTACAACTAATTTTGAATGGTGCAGTTTGTTACTAACCCAAAATGCCATAAAATACTGCTAAACATAGGACAATAGGGAAGGCGGGTTCCAGCGGACCCACCTCTCCCACCTCAGCTGGCGAGTGCACCTGGCATCAGTGCCCAGGCCGGGACCTCCTCCTCCGGTGGCCCTGTGCCACCTTCAGGTGGAAGTGCTGCAGGGGATGGGGCTTGTCCCCCCTCTGCAAGTGTGGCCGGAGGAGAGCCTCCACTCACCCTCCATTGGGTCAGGTCTGTGGTGCGTAGTGAGATCAGGCGTTCTGTGACTGATCCCCTAAGCCAGCTTGAGGCGAGGGTGGCGCAACTCACGGGTGTGCCTGCCTGTTCTATCCATCCCCCAGCGCAGCCCCGGCCTGGGCTGTGAAGGTGCAGTGGTAATTGCCTATGGGTGGGGATTTTAGTTCCACTGTTGCCATCTGTGGGCTCATGGGCCTTGCGATATCCAAACATCCGTCCCCGTGATTTGTGTTTACCCCCCACGTGTCATACTCCACCTCTGTATGCGTCTTGTTTGTCTTGTCTGTTAACCTCCCCAACCTACCTCCCCAAATATACCTACTTCCTGTACCTCACATTCTACTCTCACCTGAAAAAAAAAATAAAAAGAGGGCACTCTGTTCCCACAAAAAAATTACGCCCCATACATAGCTGCCCAATTCGCACACATGTCCACTGGACATGTAAACTGATAATTCTAATTGGCAGTACAACATATTTTGTTGTCCTCACCCCTCTCTCAGGGGTGGAAGGTTTCAAATTTCACACCAAATTTCACACATAGTCACAGCTGTTGCTGATAAAGAAATGGGCAGCTATGGGCCTTCCCTACATCCTTCCTGCACATCCCGAGCTTGTTTTCCTACTGTCCTACCCTCTTTGTGCCCCCTTTTTCACCACTTTCCTATCTCCCCATTTTCTTTTCTTTAAAAGAAATTAGCACGGGTGTTAGCGGGAGTAAGCACTTTTAAGCAGTGGTCAGCGGGTGTGCGCTTGTGTGCGCTCAGCTAAGCGAGTGTGCACATGTGTAAGCATTGCGCAAACCAGAGCAAACCCACTTACAACTGCTTAAAAGTGCCTTAGTCACTCTGTATGACAAGGCCTGTAGTCTGCTCATCAGCAAAATAAAATACTCCTGTCAGTCTCGAACCCCAGACCCTGGAAACACTAGTCTGCATGAATTACCACTGAACCACAGCAGATATACAAGAAGTTGGTGCTGAAAGAAATATATCATGAAATACAAGGAGTGAATGTAAAGGGAATATAGGAAGGCCATTACACAAAGCGTGTTCCCTGAATCCTTACTGGCAATTCTTGTGGAATTGCATGACATTAATGTGATAAGAGAAACAGCCATGCTAGGAGGTAATAATGTTACAGTAGCACCTTACAAACCCCACACAGTATCAGAGCAGGATAA